>NC_087190.1:552500-620000 GCF_035594125.1 Scylla paramamosain | reverse complement strand
AAGCAGTGAAAATGAGGGGAAACGCAATACACAGTGGAAGCGAGTGCAGAATGTCATTTTAGTAATGAGCATGACGGCCTCACCCTCCCGTACACCGTGACGCAGGCGCGACAGACTCCAAGGCGCGGACTGCTACACTTGCGCCTTGCTGTGGCCACAATGGCGCGCTGCTTCCCGTCGCTTGTCACGCGGGGGGCGGATATGTGAAACTTTATCTGTTTATATTTCCTGGGGAATATTCCGGGCAGGACGCGGCCCTCATCCGCGGCGCCGGCCAGACGGGGCCGCGCCCTCGCTCAGGCCACACCCACATATATTTTTTTCTCTCTAATTAATTATTGTTTTAACCGTACTTTCATTCGTTCATTCCTGTTTATCTTGTTTTTTTACCGTCTTTTATTTATTTATTTTTTCACTTTCATTTGACTTGTTTTACTGCTTGCCCACACTAAGTACACGCGCCTCTCCGTGCCCTAATTTTCCATCACGCTGGCTGCATTTACTAGTAATGCGCGCCACAGAAATGAGTAAACAAATAAATAGATAAAGAAAATAAATTAACTATATAAATAAAAGAGCCTTTAATGGGTCACATTATACCTTGGCCAGGTGTCCAGGTTTAGCATGTCATAATTATCCCCATTCCCTGCTCCCTTTACTATAAAAACTCATATTTGTAAGGCACGATTTTCGTCAAGCCATGTTATGAATCTTTTATTAATCTTTGCTTAATCATCACAAATGTTCCTCGCAATTACAGACTTCATTATCTGTTTTTATCCTTTCTAATCTCCTCTCATATATATATTTTAGTCTTGACTGAAGTGAAGTGTAAAGTTCATAATGATAAATTATCAGTGAGAACCTTTACATTATCAACTTATTTACATTCTTTATTTATGAACTAAATCTCTCATTCCATTATGTTTTAAGCTTTTAATTCCTTGACCCTTCATTAAATTTACAGTAGGGAATATCCAAATAACGAACAGTAATCATCACGCGGGAACTACACAGAACTCCTCCAGACCTGAAGAAAAGTCAGGAATATCTACTTTGATTTTTCGAACCGAGCAATATTCTTTCCATCTATCTTATCCTTCTATTTCACTCTTGGACCCTTTGCTCCTGATTAGATTTAAGTTTTGAGTCTCCTAATAGCAAGTACCAATCACGCAGCATTGAGGACTCCACAGCATCCGCGGAAGGGAGTCAAGGGCGGTCTTCACGCTGGAATAGAGATGCTCGCTGGAAATGGTGCGGGTTTATGCATCAACTTTTAACGCGTGTTGGTAAAGATGTGGTGAAAGTTTTCAGAGGATGAAGAAGTTTGCATTTTCTAATGATGGATTTCATCTCAAAATTGGTGCAAGAAGTCCAGGAAGCAGGAAACGATTGTGGATTTGGGAGACGAAGTGACATGCGAGATAGACTGATGGGTTTCTCCAAAGGGAATAAATCACAAGACTTCAATGCAATATTACTCATGGGTGAGACGTGGACCCAAGAAACTCCCATTGCAGGAGTGACAGATAGATAGGTAGTCTGCCACCCTAATCTAACATCATTTACTACTACAACTACAGAGACAATCCCTTTCCACTAGAGGCCGAGGGGGATAAAAGATTGTGTGTATGAGTGTGTGGGTATGTGGTGCTTTGTCTGGGCCATCCCGTGTGCAATTGTACGTAGATTGATTAATAGATAACTTTAGAGGGGAAAAAATAGACATACAATAAGAACAATTTGGAAACAATACTAAATAAGATAACAAAGTGCGTTTTTTATGTAAGACGTGTTCTGGCAAAGGGCAACAAAATAATCCCCCCGCAAAAAAATAAAAAATAGGCTCACTGAAGATCCCAGTCGCAAAAGAAAACTGTCAAAAGAAATCCAAAATTACGAGAAGTGTCTTGAAAGAACGTGGACCAAAATACAGTAAGTAATCAGACGTTTTTGACAAGTGAAGTGGGTGCAGCGGCCTTAGTTAGGCAGTGCGGCGGCTGCGGTGTGTCTAGCAAAAGTCCGGAAGAGAAACACCAGAAAGCAAGGAACTGGGAAACAGGGAAACATTTTGAGTCGTAAGTTACCAGTCAAGTAAATGTAGTATAAAAGTTGGGAGAAGGTATTCACATGTAATGGGTAAAGTTGCGGAAACCAAGAGGAAAAGAATGAAAACTAAACTAGAGTATTGACTACACCAGTATGAAAACAAGGAAGGAAGAGCAATAAGGAAGCGTTGCGGGGAATGATAATGCGCCGCGGGACTCACCAAAGAGGCTGTGAGGAGCGGAAAGTAAGGAATGAAAATGTAGGCGGCGAAAGTTGGAAAATTGTGAGGATGGATGTACGTGCGTAAGTAATCTGGTGGGTGGAAAAGATGTGGCTTTGTGATGCACAGGAGGTACTGAGGGAGGGAGAGATGCTTGGTGAATATTTGAGTACGTGGTGTAGTGTTGTTGCTTGTTGTTGCCTCTGCTACTGCTTCTACTACTGGTACCGTTACTAATAAATATGTAAATAAAAGATAAAATAATAATAAGAGCATAAGGGAAGCCGCAAGAAGCCATCAGGCATAAACGTGGGAGTCCCTGCACGAAACATACGCGAAACTATTACTGCCTTTCATCCTCATCCATAAATTTATCTAATTTTCTATTGAAGCCGCCTATGTTTATGTTTGTGACTAATCAGTACAAAGAATACCAGCAAAGTTGACATATTTATACAATGACTAATCTTAAGTGAAAGTTTTCTTTGGCTCTGACATATACACACTTTGTTATTCATCAAGTGGTACACAAATCTGTCTTGAATACATGAATATAGCTGTTTGAGGGGACGGAGGGTGAGGGCGTGGGCAGCGGGGCTTAGCTGGCCGCGGGTGTGAGGTACAATAGTCTCAGCTGTTCAAGGGAGGCGAGCCGCGCGGCCTGAATGCAAAGGGCTTCTGAGCGGTGCCCTCCATTATAGGGGAAGTAATACTACCGCGGCACCGCACACACACACACACACACACACACACACACACACACACACTCCAAGGCAGAAGTGTGCGGTGAGATCCCGTGCGGTGAGATCCCAGAATATTTCTTCCTCGTTTCCTTTTATCATTGCGGAGTTTTAGTTCAGTCGCAGTAACAGAATTATTTGAGGTTCGTGTAGCGCCGTCCATTTCCTCACCCTCCCAATATCCGATCTTGGCTACAATTCCCTGCCCAAATCGGAGCAATTTCGTAAACTTCTCGGCCACATAAAGCACGCTCCCTCGCGCCTCCAGCCTCCTCCTCACCGCACATTTACATTCCCTCATTCAGACTCGTCGCTTCCCTCGCAGCAGCGCGCCCCTTCTCGTCCCCTCGCGCCACTCCAAGACGTCGGCGCGGACGGCCATATCTTGCCCGTTATTGCCCGCCGCGCTCACAAACGGAAACCTATTAAAACATATACGTCAGGGGGACCGGAAGACCCTCAAATACCACAGCGGGGTCGACCCGCGTGAAGTGGCGGCGATCACAGCCCGGGACAAACTACGGCGGCTGTTCCTGTCCCGCAGCGGTGGCTTTTATTACTTGTTCCTGGTGGAGACTAACGAGTTGGAGGTCTCACTCTCGTCCCCCACAAGAGTTCAGGGAGTGTAAAAATGCTGCTGCCTTCTTCCCTTCAGCCCGGGAAAGTACTTATTATCTGGGGAGGTATTTATTGCTTCTACTCCACAGTGTGTTGAGGTGCTGGGGACGTGATCTGCCTGCTTCATGTGTTTTAGGGGAGATGTGTTAGAATTATGACCTCCAGTTGTTGTAAAGAAAGTAGACACGTGTTCTTAATTCAGTGTCTCTCAACATTTTTTTTCGCACATTTTCTTTTCTCCTCACCTAGATAAATATCAACTTTTTCTTTTTTTTGTCACAGTTCTTGCCAAAATCTTTCAGCCAAAATGCTAATATAGGCATAAATATGGACATTTCCTTTTATCTATTGGTTTATCTGCCTATTCACCAATTCTCTCTCTCTCTCTCTCTCTCTCTCTCTCTCTCTCTCTCTCTCTCTCTCTCTCTCTCTCTCTCTCTCTCTCTCTCTCTCTCTCTCTCTCTCTCTCTCTCTCTCTCTCTCTCTCTCTCTCTCTCTCTCTCTCTCTCTCTCTCTCTCTGTATCTCTGTGGTGTGCCTGTTGGTGTAGTGTGGATGGCGTGGAAAAATGGGTGGATTTTTAGCAAGAACGAGATAAGAAGGGTGGCTTGGAAAAATAATGTGTTGTCTCAATATAAGGATAACCACATACACAAAAGAAGTGGTTCTCAAAGCTTTATTAGATAAAATTGTCACCAGAAATAGTGCTATAAAAGACCGATAGGTTTGGGTGTATTTTTTTTCTTTGTGTTCGCTCTACCAGTAATACTAATGAATAATTCATGCTCTGCGTCCTTCCTACCATGTGTTTATATCATTGATCAACCCATGACAGTGACAAAGAGGATGTATTGTCACCAAAAATCGTCCTGTAAGGAATGACAAATTTAATGCAGTTCTTCCTTTATATTCCTTTGTGTTCACCTTTCCTTCTTTCTTCCTTTCCTACTTATACCATTGATTAATCCATGATAGTGTCAATAAGGCTGAAACATCACCAGAAACAGACCAATAATGACGAACAATTTTGTTGCAATTTGCTATTCTTTGTCTTCCTTTGTGTCCTCACTACCAGTTACACCATTGATTATTCCATTACCGTGACAGGAAGACTCCAGTACTAATGCTTAGTAGCCAAAGGCCGCCTCCAATAAAGACAGTAATAATACAGTAGCTCTTTATTACGCTATTGTGTCTGCTATTGTTAATTTTACTGGAGTGGCAAGTTCACCGAGGCATTTTTCCTCCCGTTTTTATATCCATCGCTTGATACGTAAATCAAAACACTGCATAAGAGCAGTGAGTGTAGGAGTGAGCAGGAGTGTATGGAGTATAATTACCATATAGTAAAGGCAAGGGAATCCACTCACACATTCTTACTAAACAGGGCGGAATAAATATCTTTTCGCCTCATCAACTCCCCTCTTTTCATTGACTGTCTTGAATCTCTCACTCACCGGAGTAATGTTGCATCTCTTCCTATCTTGTGCCATTATTTTTATGACTCCTGCTCTTCTGAACTTGCTAACTGCGTATCTCCCGCAGGCTCGCAGCACAAGCTCTCCTTTTTGTACCCTTGTTTTGTCAAGAGAGGAAAATATCCAAAGGAGAAAATGTCCTATTTTCACTAGTGTCCGGGATGTCTTCTGTTCCTCATCTTTCTTGTGTGGAAGTGCGGTGACTGCGGTGTGTCCTCTCTAAATGAATCGGGATTACTGGCTCAGTGGCTCGAGTGAAATTGAATCCTGGAGGTGTTTTTGGTCTGATTCTCACTCAGGCATTGAAGAGACAGAGAGATACCGACCACAGAGAGACACCGGCCCTCGACTTTGTGCAGGCGAGAACTGAGAGCTGTTCCAATGCACTCCCTCCAGAGACTTTGTGTTAGCTTCATTGAGAAAGTTAATTACGTGTTGATGAATTCATATATACGCGCTCTGATTCGTAAGGGAAGAGGAGAGTAACTAACATGTCCTACAGACACCGCTTTAAGTTACGGGGTCATCATGAGGAAGGCAAAGAAATGGACAGGAGAACGTGTTGAAATGGGCTGGATTCGGTTACGTTATGTTAGGTTGGTTTGTATTAAGTTGCGTTGTGTTACGTTCGGGTTGTATTAAGTTCGGGTTGTGTTAAGTTTGAGATGTGTTAAATTTGGGCTGTGTCAAGTCTCTCTCTCTCTCTCTCTCTCTCTCTCTCTCTCTCTCTCTCTCTCTCTCTCTCTCTCTCTCTCTCTCTCTCTCTCTCTCTCTCTCTCTCTCTCTCCCACGTTGCTGTCTCGTTCTCGTCCCGTGAATTTTTTTTTTACCTGTGCCAGTTCTGGTCTCCACGTTTCACTTTTTAAAAATATCACACAAATGTCACGTATTCATATGAGAGGAGTATATCTCTCTTATTACAGTCATGTCGCGGCCTCCGCATTTGATTATATTTCAACATTTTCTTTATATTTGGTTTTATTTGGTCTTACTTTAAAGTTTATTACGACGCTACATAATTTTAAGGTATTCATGATCATCGTCATTATCATCACCATCATCACCACCATCATGTACTTTAATCTATATCACACAAATGTCACAAGTGTTTTTTTTTTCTGTTTTATTTGTTTTATTTTATTTATTTTAAATTTTCGCATGAAAGGCAGTGAAGTGATAGCAAGCCACCATGCAGCGTGATGCGCCCTCAGTCCTGCAGTGATGGCATTGATGGTGTTGATGTTGCTGGTTAATTTGACACAGCCTTGGTACCATTGTGGCGCCTTGCACGTATCATCAGGTGTGTATACAGCCTTGCCTTCCAGTTAAAGGTCATTGTTGTCACCTCCTCACCTACTACACCACCATTAACACTACCACGGATAATACACTGTTAAACACCATTACTATGTACAACTACTATCAATATGAGTAATGCTACTTCCTCCATGATGACACAACTATTACTATCACTACTACCAACTACAATAGCAATAACAATATTATCGCCAATATCTATAACCATTATGAACATCTTCAACCACCACCAACTTCTATAACCACTACTAAGCATCTATAACCTCCACCATTATCATTCTAGCACCGTGCAAAGTATCATTATCAACAACAACATCCAGTACCATCTACCTTGTCACCACCACCACCACTAACACCACCACCACCACCACCACTACCACTACCACCACCATTACCACCACAGCCACCACCAAGCAAACACAAACAGCAGCAGCACTAACAACACCCACGCTCTCCTCGCCTCAGTGTGTTCACCTCGTCACGCAATCCCACGTCCCCTGCTGGTCTCTCCTCTCCAATTAGTGTTGATTCCGCCACTTTCTTTCCCTCACCGCCACTCGCATCCCAGCGTTGCCACCTTTTCCATCCGGAGGTGTTCGTCTCACCAAATGCTGAGTGCCTGTCTGTACCTCAGTATAACTCAGTATGCAGGAAAATTTCGTTTATTTACTGCTATTAAGATCCGATTTCTTTGATATCTTTTGTCTTCTAATTACAATAGTACATTTCCTTTAGTTTCCTTAAGTGATTTTAATGAGAAACACGCACACACACACACACACACACACACACACACACACACACACACACACACACACACACACACTAAAAACTAAAAGATTTTGACTGGTGAATCACTCATTTTGTTATACGAGTAAGTGATGTCTTTCAAAATTGTACTCTTAACTTACACCACAATCCATAAGAGTCAAAGACAGAAGTTTAGGCAGAGAATACTGAATAGTAAATACTGGTGAATTCCAAACAGCAACAGACCTTCAAGTTGTTACTGGGCTGTTTGCTTTAAGTTGCACTATTCTACTTTAGGTTCAGTATTAAAAAGAAAAAAAAAAAAACTGCAGGAAGTGAAAGGTGTGAACTTCGGCAATTTTTATCTACTTGGGAGAGTGTAAATGCATGAAGAGGTGGAAACAGCGCTTTCTTAGTAATTTTGTACTTATAAAATTAAAATATACCAAGAAGAAAGAGTAAAAACTGGGGGATAATTGACATAGAGCGTCCAGTTTTGTCTTCATAAGACTTATTGTGGTTTTGATGAAATGGATAGAAGAAAAGATGAATACTGAATGCCACGATAAAAGTGATGGTAGTATTAATGATGCGAGACAGGGACATGTATATGCTGGACGTGATATGTTAATGGATATGAATGAGCGAAAATTAAACATTAGATGAAATGCTGCAGTGCGTAGAATATGAAATGACAACTCCCCCTCCTCCCCCTCCCCCCCAACACACGAATATGAAAACAGAACACTAAAAACGGAATATTACTGTAACAATATATATACATACTATGATGCAAAGGAAATTGCATTTCCTCCCGGATCTAATATATGAGTGGTGTGTGTGTGTGTGTGTGTGTGTGTGTGTGTGTGTGTGTGTGTGTGAATATGTGTGTTAATGAATGAGTGAGAGAGGTGTGTTCTAGTATATACCAAGTGTAGTATATATTCATTGATAAAATTCAGCAATATGAGAGCGCTCTAAAATGAAAATGTGCATGAAGTGCTAAAAAAGTTTTGCGTAAGATTTGCAGGTACAATGATGAGATGTTTAACTTTCTTCATTATTTTGAACATTTATATAATGTGGTCAGATTTAGAGTATATTCATTAATGCCTCTTTGAAATTTGGTCTTACTGAGTCATTAAATCACTGCTTCTACTATTACTACTAATAAAAGTGTTACCACTAATACAAAAACAACAACAACAACTATGACAGTTACCACTACTACTACTACTACTACTTCTACTACTACTACTACTACTACTACTACTACTACTATTACTACTACTTCTACTACTACTACTACTACTACTACTACTACTACTACTACTACTACTACTACTACTACTACTACCACAACCACAACCACTCCCACCCTCCTCCTCCTCCTCCTCCTCCTCCTACTACTACTACTACTACTACTATTACTACTGCTGCTGCTACTGCTACTGCTGCTGCTGCTGCTGCTGCTGCTACTACTACTACTACTACTACTACTACTACTACTACTACTACTACTACTACTACTGTGTGTGTGTGTGTGTGTGTGTGCTCGGTAGCTTCATCGCCTCCTCCGTGGCCTGGCTCCCCGCACTGTACCAGGCTGGCAGGGAACGTGACGGCTGCTCCCCGCCATGCACGCGACGCTCCGCCTAATGAAGTGACGTGATCTCTAATGGGATTTGGGAATTTCGCAACATAAATTATCGCTCACGTTTACACTCGATGTTTTCCTCTGTTTGTTCTCGTGCCGGCCATTCATCAGCTGCTCTCACCTGTCTCTGTGTCTAAAGCGAAGGTCCGTGTCCTGAAACGCTTTGCTCTCTCACTACGACTATTTTCAAAGACCACAGAGATGGTTAGCCAGGTTATGAAGAGTGTTTCTCCTGTTAGTAATGTATAAATGATGTTATCTGCCATTAGAACCATAGAAAAACTCTTTAGAATCCCGTGCAACTTCAACTAGAGCCTTTTGAAAGCAGTGGAGTTGCGGTGTGCAAGTGTCTAGAGAGGATAAATGAGGTCTCAGTGTGCTGGGAACTAACCCATCTTAGTGTTGTTATTTTACACTGTTATGTTGTGCTATGCTATGCTATGCTATGCTATGTTTGACCTTTATGTGAGTCAAAAATTATAAACATACAGTATATCATGACTGCATTGTATTCTTAAGTCTGTAAGCCTCAGTAACGCGTCTTGCTGTGTCTTCACCCAGATGTATATTCTCCGCCGGGAAATATATGTAAATATTCAGATTATATCATGATATTGTTGTGACTTGATAATCTTACAAGCCACAACAATGCGTCTTACCGTGTTTCCTTGCGTCTTAAAGTCTATAAGTCTCGGGGATACATCTTGTCGTGACTCCACCCACGTGTAAATCTTTGAAAATATATATATTCAAACATTCAGATTACATCACGACTGTTGTGTCTTCATCAAGTCTGCATTGTGTTACGTGTGAAGGACGACCTGAAGGAGCCTCAGGTCACTGACTGCTGCTGCTGTATAGTCCCCAGGCACGAAGAGAGGACAGGGCTGGGCGGGACGAGGCAGGGATGGGTGGGAGAGGAGAGATGAAATTGAGGCGGGACTGGGAGCGTGGATAGGAGTGTGGTTGGGTGGGAAAAGAAAAATGAGACTGGGGTGAGGTGAAGGTTGGTGGAGTGTTGGATAAGAGACGAAATTGGGAGGGAGAGGGGAAGTGGTTAAGAGGGCAGGAATGTGGGGATGGGGCAAGAACGGGGGTGGACCAAGCGATGATAGTGTTAGATAAGAGACGAAAGTGAGGTGTAAGGCGAGGCGAGGGGAGGTGAAGAAGGGAGAGACGTCGTGGTTTGGATAAGAGACGAGACTGGTGAGGGACGGGGAGACGAGGTAAGGGGAGGAGAGGCGGTGAAGAGGGGAGGAGTGTCGTGGGCAAGGCGAGGTGACCAGGTTGTACTCACTAATCAAGGAGAGCAGAGGTCCTCACTCTCAGGATAATTACACCAGAAGAGGTGAACATTTCGTGACAGCTGTGGATAATCATCTGTTAGCATGCTTGTGTACCTAATACTTGTAATACGACTGTCGTGTTTGGCAACTGGCGAAGTATTTCTCTCGTGTTTTGTACATGAAACTTCTCATGCTTAACCGAAGAGAATTAACAAGGAAAATTCGTTTGTGCATAAATTTTGTGACTAGTGTGTGCTGTAACATAAACTTCATTGAATAAAAAAAAATCAAGGAGTAAATTTTTTGTGAAGGTAATTTTTTTTTTTTATTTTGTGTGTAGAAACTATTCGCACCATATGACTCTAGTGTTGAAGCAAATTAAATCCACGAATTAATACAGGACATTACCGAAAACATGAAGGCTATGAGGAGAAAGCACAAGAAGAACAGACCATAAGTCAGCAGGCAGTCTTTGATTCCTGCCCTGCCAAAAAATTGCAACATGTGACCGCTGTGTTGCAGCAAATTTGGTTAACCAATTAATGTAAAATATTTCATAAAACCTGAAGGACACTAGGAGAAAACAAAAGATAGGTCAGAAGATAGCAGACAGTTTGATTCCTGCTTCGCCTGCCTTATCTGAACCTTATCTGCTCGTGTCTCACCTCAACTTCCCTTCCCTTCCCCTCACCTCACCTCACCACACCTCAGCTCACCTCACCTCACCTCTCTTCTCGTGGACTCAATCAGTTACACGCCAAAGCTCCCTTTATGGTGTTCCCCGTGATGGGCGGTTCTTAAAGTTCAGTTTCGCGGAGCAACTTGATTGGGGAAAAGTATGATTTGAGGCCCGATTTTTCTGAGGTGAATTGGCCATAAGAGCCTGATATCACCTCCCTGCTTGGACTTATTGCCTCAGGTCCCTCTCAGTTTCTCGCCGCTGTTGTACCTGCCGTCCTTCACCAGCTGAGCGCCTTGATAGCTCCGCACGCCAACACACCGACCCTGCGCCAAAAAAAAGTCTTGTTTCGCTGTTTGTAATGTCCGAACGCTGTGGTGTCGATATTTCATTCCAGGGTGTGTGTGTGTGTGTGTGTGTGTGTGTGTGTGTGTGTAATGCGAGTTGGTGGTGCGTATTCGTGTCTTGCTTTTACCTTTTCCCTGCTGTGTTTGTGTGTGATCGTGGTGGTGATGGTGGTGCAAAGTGACGTGGTGTAAGGTGACGTGTCCGTACCATCACCTCTCTCTCTCTCTCTCTCTCTCTCTCTCTCTCTCTCTCTCTCTCTCTCTCTCTCTGTTTTCTGCTAGTTCTTTCCCTGCTTCTGTGTTGTGGGACCATGTTATCGCCTGTCCTTCTCTGCTTCCTGCTAACTCTTCCACTTCCTCTCCTCTGCTTCTTGCTGATTCATCCCTGCAGTATGTGTTGTGTGACCATAGCATCGGTTTTCCCCCCTATAGTCCTACTAATTCTTCCGGTTCCCTTTCCCTGCTTTCTGCTAATTTTTCTCCTGCTTCTGTGTGTTTTGCCATCACCACCACCATCACCAAAAACTCCCCGACCCCTCATTACCACCACAACCATCATGGACTACCTGATCTCTCACCACCACCACCACCACCACCACCACCACCACCACCACCACCACTTAGCAGGCCGCCATTCCCGCCAGCAGCAGGCGGCACACGAGCTTCTCTCACGCAGGTAGTCCACGCCCGCCACGCCAGGCAGGAAGGATGTGAGGCGCTGCAGATCTCACACACACACACACACACACACACACACACACATCAATATTACGATCAAACTAAAACATTAATTAATATGCATGAGGTCCTTGCTTCTTTACTGTTTTACTTCATTACTTCTATGCAATACATCCCAGATCCTGCTTTAAAAATATTTCCTAACTAAAACCGTTACCATACAAACACATCAAGTACAATTAAATTCCTGTTTTACAAGTATTATTTACCGAGGCAAAATCGTTGCTACCATCCCTACATTAAGTTTTATAAAAATTCCGTCATTTCATCCCGGACAGTATTCATTGTATCCTGGAGGCGACTGAGTCATTAGTGGCAGTTCCGGCAGCGTGCGGGAAGCCCCCTAGCCAAACACAGGATTCTTTTTTATATTGTATCTTTAATCAGACTTTCAACAGCAGCCGCTTTTTAAGTATTCACTTCCTGATAAATACTGAAACTCTCCTGTCAGTTATGTGTCCGTTTTCTTTCCTTTTTCTTCTCTTTTTTCGGAGAATTGGAAAAGCTACTTCAATTTCTATCTTATCATTCTTTGGTCGTCTGTCTGTCTGGGTGTGTCTTTTTGTCCTTGTTCGTTTGTGTTTCTATCCGTCTGTCTGTATGTCTTGCTCTATCTGTTCGACTCTCTCTCTCTCTCTCTCTCTCTCTCTCTCTCTCTCTCTCTCTCTCTCTCTCTCTCTCTCTCTCTCTCTCTCTCTCTCTCTCTCTCTCTCTCTCTCTCTCTCTCCAGGTATTAAGATAAGGTACCAAACCGGCTAAGAATATAAGTTTTAAGTTCACTATCTTCATGGTAAATATTTGGATTCTATGACCAGTGGTATTTACATTACTGCTGGATTACTGAAAATATAGTAGCAAGTATAATTTTATTTGGTAATTTATTGTACAACCCTGGCCTTTATATTTATTCGTAGCAGTTTCAGTAAATATTCAATATACGTATGGTAATTATGACAGGTGTGTGCTGCAAATGTTGTTGCAATTTAGAGTTCATTACAGAAGAGTAGGCTACAAAGAGAGGGGGAGGCCACACACTGTAGACAAGTGGATACAAGAACAATAACACGAAAAAAAAAATAAAATAAAAAAATAAGATAACAGTTCACAGTTCTTCATGGAAAAGGAAGATTGGATTACAACAAGGGAAGGAAGAGTACATGCTATACATACACAAGTGGTATAAGAACAGAACATCAAGAAAAAGAAGTAGAAATATGAAGTAAGGTAACAGTTGCCGGGCGAGTGGGACTGCTCTTGTTGTCACAGTAGTCTTTTAAAAAACTGAATTTCATCACGAAAGCTTTGCCATGTTACGTAAAATGTTCAGTTTGAGAGTCCTGCTGTTTTATGTCAAAGCTTTATGGTACTCTTTTATTTACATGTTTAATGTTGCATGTGTATGGAGATTTAGTATAAACAGTAACATTTGAAACGCAGCACAGAAAAACCTAGTAAATAAAATAAAAAAAATCAGGATTTCTACAGTTTCTGAAACATCCTCTGAAGATTTGTCACCGTCTTGTCTGTGATTGTTGTCTCGTGTCCGCCGCTCCTCCGTGCCTTGTTTGTGTGTCAGTATCTTCTTGCCCGTCGCTCATCCGCGTCTTGTCTCTGTCAGTAATCTCTTGTCCGCCTCATCATGTCTTCTCTGTCTCAGTAAACTCTTGTCTTCCGCTCCTTCACGTCTTGTCTGTCAGTCTTGTTTGTGTCAGTAACCTGCAGTCCGTTGTTCATCCAAGTCTTGTCTTTGTCAGTAACCTCTTGCTTATCCACGTCTGTCTGGGTAACCTCCTGTTCGTCACTCCCCCACTTTTGTCACGCACAGGAATCGCCTCGACTTAATCTCTTGTCAATCGTCACGTCAGTATTTGTCACACCTTGAGGAACTTTTGCCTTGATCTGAGTCTCTTGTCAGCCCCGAGGTTGTCCCCTGCCAGTCTTTTGTCAACCTTTCGTCAGTTTTATTGTAGCGTCTCACTCTCTTCTGTCCGTCCGCCAGTCTTTTCATCGGCACCTTTTTTTTTTTTTCGCCAGCCTGGTGTCAGCTTCTGATTGACGCCTTGGTGACCTTTCCATACTTATTTCAACAAACATCTTCCATCCCCAATACTCCTGCGTGTTGGGTGGCTGTGCGGTGCGTTGCTCGGCTGGCAGGAGAAAGGTTAAGAGTTCAATCATGGGCACGTATACTGAAATGGTTCGCTTTCTCATAAGGTTTCTTTAATGAGCATGTAAATGATTAGTGGTGTTCTCATGTGAGCCTTTTCCTCCTCCTCTTCTTCCTCCTCCTCTACGTCATCCTACTCTTATTTTTTCTTTCTATCTTTTCTTCTTCCTTCTCTTTTTTTTTTCCTTCCCCTTAACATTCTTATTATAGCTTTCCCTCACAGTCAAATAAAACACTGCACCTATGGGAGACAAGTATTTTGGGAGGCGTGGTACATTTATCATGAACTGGAGGCAGACACCTGTATATTTAGCCTGGCGCTGTTACTGCTATCTTCCCATCACTCTCCCCCATACGTGACTCCCTGTCTTGTTATGGTAAGTGGTACTGGGGCATAATTTTTCACCTTCCTTCCCGACTTGAGCCTCGAGACGTTATCAGTCAGCGGCGACCTTAAGAAAAATTATTTATCTTCTCGCTGACCTCTCGATTTTGTCATTCTTACCTTCGTCCTTGTTATTTTTTTTGTTTTTATTGATATTTGTTGTTGTTGTTGTTGTTGTTGTTGTTGTTTGCTGTCGTCGTCTTCCTCCTTATAATCATCATAATGTTTTCCTTTCCTCTTTTCCTCCTCCTCCTCCTCCTCCTCCTCCTCCTCTGCTTCATCATCATCATCATCATCGTCTTCGTGTTCCCTCTTTCCCTCATTGCCCTTTTCGTCATCCTTTAAAGTCATTCCCCAGTCTGTTCTTCTCTTCTCTCCTCTTCATCGTCCCTTTCGCCTCGCCCTCTTCCTCCACGACCTAGTTTTCTCTTTCTTTCTTATCCTCATACCTCATCCCCTCTTCCTTTTTTTCCCCCCATCACGTGCTGACTCCACCCTTCTCCCCCTCACTCCCCCATTCCTCCCACTCACTCGTCCCATTCCTCCTCTCCCCGCCCTCACGTCCGTCCCTCTCCACGCCTTCCCTGGCCGCTAATGACCAACTCCTGAAGCACCTGACAGGGACACGACGCGCCGTCAGGACACACAAGTGCTCGCCGCCTCGCTGCTGCCTCGCTAAAAATCACCGTCACGTTTGCTTACCTCAGGAGACAAAAGAGAGAGAAAATAAGAGAGAGGGAAGAGAGAAAAAGCGGGAATTAAAAAAAAAAGAACGTAAGAGGAGAAAAGGAAAAGAAATTAAGGGAAGAAATTAAATGAAATTAAATTAAAGTGAAAATGTCAGGGTCTTTCAAAATTTAAAAAATAGTGTTCTTTTTAGATACATTTATTTTTCATTTTTATTCTTTTTTTTTGTGTGGAATTATGTTAATGAAAAAATAATACGTACCCCGTGCCTAGTTTTAATTAGTGTAAACAGCAGCATATATATTTATTTGCGTACATTATTACTCTCTGACTTCTTGGAGCGCGGAATGAGTGCTTTTACAGATGCATGTCACTGTGTAGCTCATACACAGTGACACACACACACACACACACACACACACACACACACACACATATTGGAGCTCCACCAGAATCGCTGGATGAAGTTCTTATATTTTCTGACTATTTTTTCAGAGTTCATAAATGTAAAGTGTCCATCACTAACTAATGAGGAGATGCAAGGAAGGAATGGCGTTGTCTCTTGCTCTCCGCCTCTCTGCCAACCACAACAGCGATTCTCAGCGACAAACCACAGCAGTTGCTTTTCTGTTGTTGTTCTTTTTTATGTTTTACTGTTAAGGGATACAATATTTTTTATTTTTTTCCTGGTTCTTGTTACCGATCTTCGATAACAGCGATTCTCAGAAGGAGGAGGAGAAGGAAGCTATGTGATTGATTTACTTGTATATATTTTTTAAGTCACAGAAATATTTATAGTATTGTAACCTCTTAAATTGAAAGATCAGCAGCACCGTAAAAATTATTTGCACAGACGTAGTAAAGAAGGTGGAAGTTATTTGAACGATTTATTTATATATTTTTCTTTAAGTTACAGACCTATTTGCAGTATTGTAAGCTCTCAAATTGTCTAACAGTTGAAAGGTTAACAAGGCACAACTGTAGCTAAGTGGAGGCACGCTGGAAAACTGAATATTCTGGTCGAGGGACAGAGATAAGTCAGTTAGGAACAGGAGAACACGTATTCCAAACTAGTATTTAAATTTCCTAGCGTCCTCCATCCTTGTCCTTCTCAACCACCTCGTTTTCATCTTTTGTTAGTCTCTCCGTCCTCCTCCTCCGTCCTCCTCCTCCTCCTCCTCCTCCTCCTCCTCCTCCTCCTCCTCTAATGTGCTGAATTAGATCATTCAAAGATACAAATCTTTCTCTACGTTAAGGAGCAATGATTACATGCAGTGCGCCAGTGTAGGGAAGCAAAGGCCTGTAATGTGCGGCTGTGGGGATCTGGGTAGCTCTGTTTTGCCGTGCTCTGCTCACACCAAAAAACTGTGAGTTCGTTCTTGCATCATAGCAATTTCTCTTATAATCAAAGTCATCGTTATCATTATATCTTTGTTGTGACTTATTCCATCTATATACGGTTTCCATGATGTGCATCTAAAGAATATCTATTGATGCTGTTCTGATATTAATTAAGGAATGAGTTAAAACTTTAAGATTTAATCAAACTTCGTTACAACTTTTAAACTAGTTTTTATGCTGCTATGCATTGAAATGAGACGGGTCTCAGTAGTACATTATTTAAAATTGAATTGTAAAAGATTTTCAGATAGAATGTTAATTCTGCAACAATAATAAGGCAAGACAGACGCCGGAATGTATCACTTAGCGTCAGGGACAACACAGGATAGAGCTAACCCCGGCGTGAGGATGTAAAGACGACATAAAGTACTACGCCGTGACTATCACCAAAGTGCGCCGCCAAGTTTTCCTCGATAGGTATGGTGTTAGATTTGTGGCTTTTAGTGAGTCTACATTAAACTTACTGTATGGTTGGTGCGCCATTCAGAGTGTGCCACTAAGCATCATAGTATTAGAACCTCTAGTATACTCGTAGATAGACGACGAAGGAAGATCAAGAAATCAATGGTAAGCATTGATCCCTCACAGACCACGTGGAAGACATGAACAAAAACATTAGCAGCAGTTTTCTCGACGCTTCCTTTTACTGCATAATATTTTCTTACAATACAATCTAGTGTGGTGAGATCCTGCAGGGAGACACAGACACAGTGCCGCAAATTGCCACAGCTCTCCCCCAACTCACTAAATGACTGCCCATCAACCTGCGTGAGGCTGAATGAACACCTCGGGCTTGGCGCTGTCCTGCCGCCACGACCTGCCGATGCCCGACTGACAACACTGAATGCCTGGAATGGAGGGATGAGATAGTAGTAGTGTTATAAAGGCCATCAGTTATATAATGTAAGGAATGTTACAGAAGCAGTGTTATTTAGACTTTTTTTCGTCCTAGTCGTCTTTCCTCGCTTAATATTCTCTCTCTCTCTCTCTCTCTCTCTCTCTCTCTCTCTCTCTCTCTCTCTCTCTCTCTCTCTCTCTCTCTCTCTCTCTCTCTCTCTCTCTCTCTTCAGATCAACTTGACGGGCAGGATCCTCTCGTTCCCATTCCCATTCCCAATCTCACATCCTCCTCCTCCTCCTCCTCCTCCTCCTCCTCCTCCTCCTCCTCCTCCTCCCCCTTTCGTTCATTTATTCCAGTTCCACTCCCCTTCTCTTCCGCCTCTTGGTACTTCACATCAGCATCCGTTGATAGATATGTTCCTCCTCCTCCTCCTCCTCTTCCTTCTCCTCCTCCTCCTCCTCCTCCTCCTCCTCCTCCTCCTCCTCCTCCTCCTCCTCCTCCTCCAATTTCTCTTTCCTCGGTACCTCTTCCTCCCCCTTTTTTTTTCATCTTACCATTATCTCCCTCCTCTTCCTCCCCTCGTCCACCTTCTTCTCCTTCTCTTTCTCTTCCTCCCTCCTTCCTTTCTCCTTTTATATTATCCCTGTCTTTTCTTTCCCTCTTCCTCCTCTTCCTCCTATTTTTGCAGTTCTTTCCCTTCTCCTCCCTCCCCTTCCTTCCTTTCCCTTCTCCTTCCATCTTCTATCTACTTCCTTGCTCCACTTCTCGCTTTCTCCTCCCTACCTCAAGCTCCCTCCTTCCCTCGCCTTCTCTTCCCGACACATGCAATTGGTTTCCGTCAGACGAAGGATCCCTATGATTGGTAGTGGTTGGCTGGGTGGAGGAGGTCCCCAGGCGTCACGTATCTAGTCCTATACACACAATACTTAGGGATGTCCGTGGGGCCTCCTTCCCTTCACTCGTATATTATGTGCTTCATGAGGCGGTTCTTTATGTCTCCGCCTGGACACATCATCGCGTTTGGTGTCTGTAGGAGTGAATTTAACGCCACGTGGGTGTGAGGGGTGTGGGTGTGTTGTGTGTGGTTATCACTGGGAATGATGTGTCGTTCATTGGGAATAAGTTTGTATTCAGTGTTACGTTTGTGTGTTTTGTTGTTGGCGTGTGGAGTTGATGCGGTGCTGCGTGGGATTGAGGTGCTTGTTAGTATTGTTCGGTTACTTTTTTTTTTTTTTTTTCACGTAAGAATGGTTCTGGCCAAGGGCAACAAAAATGTGAAAGGCATAAACTGACCCTAAAGAGGAGAGTTCAAAGGAGAATCCAAAATTATGAGAGGTGTGTAGAAATCTTCTAACTACTACTACTACTACTACTACTACTACTACTACTACTACTACTACTACTACTACTACTACTACTGCTACTACCACTACTACTACCACAGCTTCAAATGAAATTTCAAACGGAGTGTACAGTGTAGCTACATGGTATATAATGTATAGTATATATGAACTGTATTGACAAACCCGCACATTAATATGATGACTGGTGGTGTCGGCAGGCAGGACGGGGCGGAGGCTATCCCTGAATGACGAGATACCAGCCGGCCACATGTCCTAACGAATATTGTTCAGCGGACTTCAATTTGTTCTGCCTCGTGTTTCGTGGGCCGGAATGCAATGTTTGTACTAAACAAGGCTGTGGGTCGGACGGTTGGCCTCTGCTGGCCACACTGACCCGCGGGTTGGACGCTGCTGACCCTTGGTTCAGTCACATTTTGAATGGTGAAGCAGCTTACGCGTTCTGCCACTGGCTTACCGCTGTAGTGTTTGTTGTTTTTACATGTTTTTTTTTCAGTATTTCTTGCTATTGCAGTATTTCTATTTAGAGTTTAAATTTGTTCTGTATATTCAATCCTTACCTCGTGACTTCTGAAATATTGAATTACCTTATACATTTCTGTCACACGCTTAATAATTTATGCTCTGTGTTGTGAAAGGACAGCAAAAACATATTTATCAACAATTCAGACCACATAACAGCATCATAACTTAAAGAACAAAATGTGGAATACGTGACAAAGACAGTACAGTCAAGTAAGAGTTGCTAGAGAGACAGACATGCACATTGCTAGGCTGACTCGTAATGGCACACAGCACCGCCCGTATCTCTAGTTCCCCCAAGCTAACGGTCCCTCGTAGACAGCCAGGCGAGGAGTCACGCACGTTTAGTAAAAAGAAGAGAATTTATGCAATGTACTGACGATAACTTCCCTTATGGACAGGCGAGGAGTCACGCAAGTTAGTTAAAAAGTAAAAAAAATTATGCAATGTACAGACGGTAACTCGTACAGGAAGGTGAATGATACAATAGTCATGCCTTGGCCCTAGATCAAGAGTACAATAGGTTCTTCCTCTTCATTGTAGACCAACACGAAGGTAACCACAACACAAACACGGACATCTACAGTGGTTCCCATAGATTTAGTAAGGACATATTCACCTGTAATGACATCTTCTAATTAAACCTTCGCTCCGGCACTCAGTTAACCCTCAGTTGTATTTACAGGGACAATACACACACAGGTTCTCAGTATACCGTCCCTTCTTTCTCATCAGCCCTCATTCCTCTGCACAGGCTCTTAGTTAAGCCTTATCCTCTTATATTTAGGTAGACAATACACATCTACCTCTCCTCTTTCTCATCAACCCTCGCTTTCCCCGACGTCTTATTTGTTTGTCCCGTGGTCTCTTATGTTCAGCGGCGCAGTCTTGGGAGGAAAATCACTGTCGCGCGGGAGGGAGTATTGCAGTGACTAGTGGAAGATATGGCTTGGCGGTGACTCGTGGCTGGAATGGTAAGTGCGGGTTAAGGCAACACGCCACCCCGCCATCCCCTTACTCACCCCGAGGCGTCTAGTAAAATCCGCCCATTTGTTCAACGGCAGCAACGTTTTGTCGCGTCAAGGAGAAAGGAACACGGGGAGGCGGCAACAGTGGGATGCAGTACAAATGGGGGACGGAAATATGAAAACAACATTTGTTTGCCACGGTAAAACAAAGCAAACACGTTAGCGCCATCAGCACAAAGCACGCTCTCTGGCGCTGACGGAGCCAACATACAGCCCGGCTTGGAATCACGGACATTAAGCGTATTGTAGCGTACCTGAGCCGCGGGGAGCCGAAAGGTACGCACAAGTAATGCGTTTATGCCAAAAGTAACGTAATGGTGTCGAGGAGAGAGTAGCGAGGGAGGCGTGACCCTTACACCGCGAGGAGGAGAGAAGAGGGTAACACTGAATGATATAAATAAATTCAGATGGGGAGCGTGAAACAGTAGAAGCATCTTGGGAAAGTGTTGTGTGTAAAGCTGACGGGGGTACGAGAGAGTGAGAAGGTTCCTGCAGACGAAGGGTGGTTGTGTGTGTGTGTGTGTGTGTGTGTGTGTGTGTGTGTGTGTGTGTGTGTGTGTGTGAGTGGGCGGAGGGACAGAGAAAAGCTAGGGAGTGAATGTAGGAGGGGAGAGAGAGAGAGAGAGAGAGAGAGAGAGTAGGGCTAATAGAGGTTGTCGAGGCGTGTGCGTGGGGAGGGAACCGTAGGAGTGTGGGGGCGAAGAGTCAAGAGGGAGAATACGGGAAGGGGAGAGAAAGTGGATGGGTATGCGTGGGAGAGGACGATGGGAGAGAGAAGAGTAAATTTTTAGGGACAAGTGTGAATGGGGAGGGTATATTTGGGGAGAAGGCTGGGTGAGAGGCAAAGTGATGGGGGAAAGAGATGTGGATAACAAAAAGGTGCGAATGGGAAGGGGGAAGAATAGTTATATGGAGGGAGAATGTTTGGGGAGAGAGGCTGGGGAGAGAGGGAAAGCACTGGGCGAGGGAAACACAGGGAGAGGGAAGAGTTACACAGCGGGGTGTTGGGAGGAGCGTGTGTGGGCAGAGAAAACTCATGCTCGTCATATTTTTGTGTGTTTGCTTTACCCTCTCGGTGGTGGAGGTGGTGGTGGTGGTGGTGGTGGTGGTGGTGGCGGTGGCGGCGGTAGTGGTGATGGTGGTGGTGGTAGTTGTTGTTGTTGTTGTTGTTGTTGTTGTTGTTGTTGTTGTTGTCGGTAGTGGTGGTGTTTTTGGTTTTGTTGTTGTTTTGTTATTCTTCTTGCTTTCCTTGTTTTCTTCTTGTTTCTCTTCTTTTGTTTTTCGTTGCTGCTGATGCTGTTGTTTTTGTTGTTGTGGTTGTTGTTGTTTCTCAAAATACTCTTGGCATGCCACATACTTAGGTACATATTTCTTCTTTTCTAAGACTATACAGTAGTTTTAATGTTTATTGATATTCGGTTCAACTATTTGATCATAATAGATTAACATTTCAACTCTACATACTAAGTTAACATTAACCCTAATACCAGGTACCGCAATGTTTTCTTGATTTCCAGAATTCTTCACTTTTTTTTTGTCACCCCTCCATTACTCTCGAAAAAAGAAGTTAAATTACTCCAAAACAGCAATTTACCGCCAGCTTTGGAACACTAAAGACAGCCAAGCGGCGGCCTGAGTGGTGAGGTGCGGGAATGCGTTACGTGAATTACATTAAGACGCCACTGTGAAATAATAAAGCACGCTGGGCTGTGATGTACGTGGCGGAGGTAAAAAAGAAGAGGAGGAGGAGGAGGAGGAGGAGGAGGAGGAGAGAAAGGAAAGTCCATTATATTTTTGTCCACTTTGTTTTGTGTTTTCTTTCCAGTGCTTATTTTCCTCATTTGTTTGTTTGTTTTTGTTTGGTTGGCCTGCTGCTGTTGTTGTCTGTTGTCGTTATTCTTGCTGTTGTTGTTGTTATTGTTTTTGTTGTTCTTGTTCTTGTTTTGGTGGTGGTGGTGGTGGTGGTGTTGAGTGAGTGTGCTACAATTACTGTTATTGTTATTGTTAGTGTTGCTGTTCTTGTCTTTTTTTTTCTCTGTTCTTTTGTTTTCCTTTTCTTCCCGGTGATAATAACAATAACAAGTTAGAGAGAGAGAGAGAGAGAGAGAGAGAGAGAGAGAGAGAGAGAGAGAGAGAGAGAGAGAGAGAGAGAGAGAGAGAGAGAGAGAGAGAGTGTGTATCTGTCAGGCTGGAGTGTTAACAAACCCTCTCGAGGCAGACAGTCTCGTGTGCTGTCCTTTGCTGTGTGATGCAAGGTTGCCGGGGGGAAGTGAACACTACGAAATATCTCGAAATTAATCTTGTTGGCACATACAATTGCAACACAGGTCACAACAACACATGACCAGACCAATACTTCGTCGTCTGGGTTGTGAAAGACTTATGACTCTCCTGAGAACTTTTCAAAGATCAGAGAAATTATTTATTGGCCGGGTTCTCACTTGAGATTTTCCTTTTGATGGTGCAGTGTCCTTGTTAGACTACCACTAGAATCTTGATAACACCCTTGAAATCTCAGGAACTTCCACAAAACGTTGCAAAATGCCATTTTAACTTCGTACTGAATCCTGAGAAAGTAGATATGACGGTAGTTTAAAAGTTGAGCATATAAAAAACAAATTTGACGGTAGAAAAAATAAGCTACCAGGTTCCAGGTTCGTAAGTGTCGCATATTCTTAAGAGAGAGATTGCGAATTGTGGTTATGCTTCTGTGTGTCGGCGAAGTAGGGCAGTCTGTCTGACCAGATATAATATGTGCTTTAGGTTGACTTTAAATCATGAACATGCCAGCCGTTCACTCTTATTATTTTATAGTTGATACAAAATGTGAAGAAGAGAATATTTCATAGAACAGGAGATTAACTTCTCTGATGGGAAAAAAAAAGTTCAGTGGCAGCGAGGCATTGTGTGAAGCAATACTTTACATACACTCTTTTAAGAATGAAAGAATAACAATATATATATATATATATATATATATATATATATATATATATATATATATATATATATATATATATATATATATATATATATATATATATATAAAAGTAAAAAGCACATTGAAGTCTTATGGTTTTGGACTTTATATATATATATATATATATATATATATATATATATATATATATATATATATATATATATATATATATATATATATATATATATATATATATAAAGAATGAATAAATAAAGCTGATGGAAGGGAAGCGGGCGCAGGTCACCGTCCGGTCAGCCCCGCCTCGCCGCGCTGCAGGCGAGGCCGCTGAGGGACAAAGGTATTGCAAGTTTGGAGTGGAGTTGAACGACTGCTGCAGCGAGCACCAGGGAAACTTGCCTCGCCATTCCTGCCTGTGGACGGCTCGGGGCGGCGGAGACCGCTGCTGGTGAGAGCTGGGCAGAGCTGTATACTTCTACGCTGTGAAGCCACGGAGGCAAAACCGGCTCCGTATTCACCGTGAAGCGAGGACAGTGAGCGAGGTTGCTGAGTTCAGTACATTAAACAGCATTTGTTTGTCCTGCAAGATTCTTTCCTCTCGTCTGCAGATTAAACTATGTTTGACTCTCTCTCTCTCTCTCTCTCTCTCTCTCTCTCTCTCTCTCTCTCTCTCTCTCTCTCTCTCTCTCTCTCTCTCTCTCTCTCTCTCTCTCTCTCTCTCTCTCTCGCTCTGTGTATGTGCGTGTGTGTGTGTGTTCACTGTTTTACGGTAGTAACAGATGATGTTACCTTCGATGCATTCATTATTCACAACCATCCCAGCTGAGGCAGAGGTTAAATTACAGATGTGAATGCTTCCTGTCTATTACACTCGTGGCTGAGAGGATCACCTACCTTCATTAAGAGGCTCACAGCGTGCCAGTCAAGCCCACAGATGCAAGAGTATTAGTTGGTTCTAGTGTGTCTATTACCCGCACACAATCACAAGGATAATTGATGCCAAGAAAACACGGAAATACCCACTCAAAACTATCAGTCATTTCCCGTCAAAAAAGAGTATCGGCAATGACATTAACTTTCAGACTCGCTGGGTTTGAGGTTTTGCTGCTGCACGATTTCTTACCCAAACCAAATGCGAAGGTCTGACCACTTCACCTTTATGGCAGACCAGAGGGGCTTTTTCTTGCTGAACCACGTTTTTACATCGCTTTTTCCTTCCACTGCACTACACGTTACCTTGTGTCCGGGTCAGGTACAGTTGCGCTAAGTAACAGACATATTCAAAGGCTTTCAGGAATGAATATTAGTCATGTACTTTCACCTGTCATATATCCTGTTCTTAGTCACTGAGGACCTCTCAATATGGAGCAGTTCATTGGTCTATATATCAATTTCTATTACTGGATATTGTAACGATCACCATTTAGGGCAATCGTACATAACTATATGCTACCTATTATTTCTGCCAGTAATTTCCGCCAACAAAAAGAAAGTCGTGAATGTCTCGTGTTTCTGATCACGTTTCTATCGCAGCTCTCTTTTATTTGCTATCATTGTTCCTAGAAAACGGAGAGGAGTGACGCATCACAGGGGAGAATTGCAGTGGGATCTCTTCTTTAAACCTTCCATCTTTTTTTTCCGTCAGGCTTCGGGGAAAGTGCTCAGTCATTGTAGTGTTGCTGTGGCTGAGAAGTTTCACGTCTTTATTGGTAATTGCTGTAAGACTACTCGTCTGCGCTCTTCCTTTTCTCCTGTTTATGGCCCATACTCTGAAACGCCTTGCTCTCTCGCCACGACTATTTTCAAAAGCCACAAAGATCATTAAGCGGATTATCAAGAGTATTTCTCCTGTTGATAGTGTAGAAATCTCAATAATCTGTCGTTAGAACCATTAAAATATTCTTAAGAAACTCTGCAATTTTAACTAGAGCCTTTTGAATGTAGTGGGGGAGCGGCGCAGGTGTTTCAGAATATGGTCCTGTCTATGGCTGCTTTCATGGTGAGCGGAAGATGAGGAAGACCCAGGAAAGGTAGAAAGAGTCAGTATAAAACACATGAGACAAAAGAATAAGGGAAAGAATGGAGCAAAATAGAAACACCCGGAAAAGGCTCATTAAAAACAGCGAAGAATAGTATAGTGGTGCAGTAGTGAGAATTCTGAAGATAGATTTACCTAGCACCGTGTTTCCGCTAAGTAAAATGAACAGGGCACAGTAACAGAGAAGAAAAAAATATTGTTTAGTTTGAACTGGAAAGAAAAATTCAAGTCAAGACTGAATTACAACACTATTGGTTTCCGAAGTACATTTCCTTTCCCAATAGTGTTAAATCTGAATAAAGTAGCCTGGGAGTATTAAAAAGTAGAGTTTAGGTGCAATTTCAAGGTAGATTTCAACATCTCGCTATTGTGTAACGGAGAGAGTTATCTTTTACTTCAGAACCAATAGAGTGAATGTGTGCAATTCTAAAGGCGACCCTGCGTGGAGCGTGGGGCGAGGGAGCGCCATCAGGAACAGCCTCACCTTGTTGATTCTACGTGCGGGGGGAGAGATTGCCCCTTTGTGTCCTCATGAAAAGACTGTGGGAATAAATGTATAGACGAGGGGACGAGGGAGCCAGCGTCCACTTGATACCAACTTAACCACCACCACCACCACCACCACCACCACCACTATTTCTGCCACCACCTCGACTATCGCCTCCAACTCCTCCACCACCATAGCTATCACCACCACTTATGAAAAGACTGTGGGTATAAATACATTGGTAGACGAGGGGACGAGCGAGCCAGCGTGCTATTCATACCTACTTAACTTTTACCACCATCACCACTATATCTGCCGCTGTGTGTGTGTGTGTGTGTGTGTGTGTGTGTGTGTGTGTGTGTGTGTGTCGCGATAATTCCAATATAACAAAATGGAATTAATAAGAGGGATTATACAACGTTTTTGTATCAGAGGAAATCAAATGTGCTGCAAAACTGTGGTGGGACAAAAAAACATAATCATATAATAATGATAATAATAATAATAATAATAATAATAATAATAATAATGATAATAGTAATATTGAAAATAGTAATAATGACAACAGTAACAGTAATGCGATAATATGATTACTCTATTATACTGTAATGTGATAATGATAATAGTAATATGAAAATTGCTGACAATTTATATATTCCTTCGTGTCAATCCTTGATTATTAACCTCAAAGAATTAAGAAAAGTTTGCCTGTTTGTCTATTAATTGATTTTTTTTTTCTGTCTCTGTGTGTGCACGCGCGAGCACACACACACACACACACACACACACACACACACACACACACACACACACACACACACACACACACACACTATTGATCCACTCCTCCACTACTTTTTTTGCCTTCACCTCGTCCATCCGTCCCTTCATCCCTTTGTTTTCAGGCAATAAATAAGGAAGAAAAAACGACCACAGCGGTGCAGGTGGTCAGCGGCCGCCGGCGACCTGCCCTTGTTTTTATATTTATCTTTCATACATCCTGAGGCACCGATACTTGTAGGCTTTGTTGGTGGGTCGATTGGGGACTTAATTCTTGAAGGTTTGGGTGGTCAGCTCGTGCCGCGGTGACGCAGGCGAGGGGTTGACGTTATCAGGTATAAGCTGGAGTGTCCCTCTGTACTCCACGCAGTAGTACTAAAGCGTGTATTCTGAAACACTATGCTCTCTCGCCATGACTATTTTCAAAGGCCACACAGATGAGAGTGTTTCTCCTGTTAATAATGTAGGAATCTTGTTAATCTGTCACTAGAACCAAAAAAACACCCTTAGAAAATCCGTCCGAGTACAAGTACGAGCCTTTGAATGTAAAGTAGTAGAGAAGCAGCGCAGAGGTGTTTCAGGATACGGCCCTAACTTATTTTTTTACCCTGAGCAATTTATTAAATTATAAAAAAATCATGGAAACACCCTTGAAAACCATAATAACCTCCACCAGAGCTTTAAATCTTGTCGAAATAAGACGTGGTAACATTCAATAACCCTTACTTGAGTTCCCCAGTTCGGTACGCTGACCACTTGGCGCTGCCCTCCCGTTTGAACAAATCCGGCTTCCACCGATTAGAGGCGGCCACTTGAGGTACGCCGAGGCCACTTTTGTATTAATGATTTGGAAAAGAACTGGAGAGCATCGAGGGGATTACGGTTAGACACGGTAAGTCGAGGAACTGAAGGACGCTAGATTTAGTACGGGACCGATTTACCATTATTCTTATTTATTCATTCTTGATAGTGATTGATAATATGCATTATTATATTAGTAATACTACAAGGGTTACGGTTAGACGCGGTAAGGCGAGGAACTAACGCACGCGAGATTAAGTACGAGGCCGATCTGTCATTAGTAGTTACTCGTAAGATGCTCTATTCGCATAATAGCGTTGTTATGTAAGATGGACACTGGCCTGGGACAACAAAAGATTACCAGTCCTGACAAAGTGCTAATTTAAAAGAGAATTGCCCAAAACTGAAGAAGTGTTTTGAAAATTCCCTCTTTAGACAGTTCAAGGCGAAGGTAGAAAGAAATACGGACTCACGACTATAAGCTAATTATACATTGTGTATTGCAAGGCTGGGAGAGTCTGTGCTATATAAACACATCGGAGTGTCGGCAATAACACACACCCGTCACATTCGTCACCCAATATTTCAGCAAACTTGTCACGCTAAGCCTTTGTATTAAATGCTGCTCACACGCTAATTAGTCGCCGCATATGGGGAGCACGTTATTTTTTTTATTTTTTTGTCCTGCAGTGTTTAAAGGAGCAGAATTCATATTATTCATGTTCTTGTTCTTGTGCATCATCTTGTTCTTGTTATGTATGATGTATGGCTTGTTTTATTATTATTATTATTATTACTTCTTGGTGTGTATTTTTTTTCCCACATCCATATAAGTTTCTGATCCTCACTAACCTTCCAGCAAAGTCTCTTAACTCCCCTGCACCTTTTAGCGTGTCCGTACTACTGTAATTATCGTCTGCTATAGTCTTCCACACTCCTACGTGTACTGTCCCATCCAGCGTGCCGTGTGAGTCCCACCAAGAACACACAGGATCCCGCGCCTCATCCTCCACTCTCAGCACTGTTGGCGGCGACCCAAGCGGCGCCACATTTGTCAGTGTCGTGCCTCAGCCAAGGCGGCACTGGAACGCCGGCGGGTGTCAACCTTCTCCTTCAGGGGGAAATATTAGCTGCCGTGAAAAATAATACTCGGTGAAATTCGTCGCGTCGGTAGCGTGGGAAAGCTGACTTGGTGAACCTAGTGAAGCGTAAGGCTTGTGGGGGAGAGCAGGGTTCTTGGTATGGTGGTGTATTTGCGTTAAGTGAGTCAGGGCTGTGATTTTTCAATGTAATTTTAGATTTGCTTTCGGACTGTCCTCTTTAGGGACTGACACCTTTTTCACCATTTTTTGTTGCCCTTGGCTAGAGCCGCTTATACACACACACACATACACAACACACACACAAAAAAAAAAAAAAAGAAAAAGAAAAAAAAGTATCCAGATACTCTTAATGGCTGATGCAACGATGGTGGTGGTGGTGATGGTAGTGGTGGTGATGATATTGGTGGTGGTTGTGGTGATGGTAGTGGTGTTGATGGTGGTGGCAGTAGTGGTTGTGATGATGATGGTTATAGTGGTGATGGTGGTGGTGGTGAAGCTCCCTGGAATGTAAGAATGAGGCTACAACATTTTCCTGAAATATTTTTGTATTTAAAGGGACACAGTTTGCTGGTGGTGGAGGCGTTCCCAGGGTGACGAGGTGCGTGGGATGGGGGAGGTGGTGAGGTACAGAGGAAGGGGAGGGGAGGACGGGAGGCAGGTGGGAGGGGAAGGGAGGGGAATTTGATGGGGAGGCGTAACGTTGTGTGAGATAGAGAAGGATAAACCTAGGGAGAGAGGCAAGATGATGGGGAGAGGAGGAGGGAGATGATAGGGAAGAAGGAGAGACGGAGAGAGAAGTGGTAGAGGGAACAGAAGTGAGAGGGAAAGAGGAAGAAAAAGAAGGGAAGAAAAGGGAGAAGGAAAGATGAAGAGAGATAGTAAAGGAAACGGAAAAGAAGGGAAAAGAAGAGAAGAAGGAAAGGGAAAGGAAGAAAATGAGGAGAGATGGAAGATAGGATGTTTGGATAGAGAAGAGATGAGGTAAGAGTAGATAAGAAAACAAGCATTGGAAAGGAAGGCGAGAAGGAAGAAAGGATGCGAGGTCGGAGGAGAGAACGATGCATGCATTGGGAATGGGTTACATAGGAAGAAAGGAAGAGACAAAGGATAGGAAGGATAAGATGTTGGGATGAGAAAGGATTATTGACTGATAGACTGATATAAATGTGCAACAAAAGGAAGAAAAAAAAGGAGAGAGGAAGAAAGGAGAAAAGGATGATAAGCGAAAGAGTAGTAAGGGAGATAAAGAAAAAAGGGATAAAAAATATTATTAATTGAATATTATTGATTGAATGATTTAATGGCTCAGAAAAAAGGAAGGAAAAAAAGGAAGGAGCAAGGAAGAAAGGAACGAGGGATAAGGATGATTAGCGAGAAAGTGCTGGGAGGAATGTGAAGATAAGGGAAGGGAATGAAAAGGCAACATGGAGATTATCAAAAGGAATGCTGCACCAAACTCTTTATAGAACTTCCATTATGAAACAGTTAATTATTCCAAACACTAATTTCTATTCAGACATGGAGTTCAGTGGACTTTGTGGCATCACTACCTGGGGCAGCTGCACAAAGGCGGGTGAATTATAAGAACTTCATTCATCAAGGGAAGCTACTGAAAGACTCACATGATACTCCAGAATATCAAGTTATTTCAGATTACAGAATTTTCAGGAATATTACCATAGAAATTCCAGTGTTTATGACTAATTCACTGTAGTTCATTCGTCCATGATTTTCAATCACTCTGGAGTAGATATTAAGTGTTCATTTTGGATTCCAGTTTTTAGAAAATGTAGTATTGCCATTTCATTAGTCTATTTATTAATTCGTAACCAACCTGCAGGCATGAAGTGCACTGGAGTGAATATTGAAAGTTTGTCTTGGATTACAGTCTTTTAGGAATATAGTACGTAGATGCAGTAGGTAGAATATAGTAGGTAGATAGAGAGACAGACAGAGAGACAGATAGATAGCTAGATACATAGATAAATAGATAAGTATATAAATGGAGAGAGAGAGAGAGAGAGAGAGAGAGAGAGAGAGAGAGAGAGAGAGAGAGAGAGAGAGAGAGAGAGAGAGAGAGAGAATTATCCATCACAGTTTATATGCAAATCATTAAAGATATATCATATCAACATTTACAACATATATAACATGAACTGAAAAGAAAGCACAGTGGAGTTTGTCATAACTACTTTAGGGAACTCTAGTAATATTGCAGTTGTTCAGGCATCTGTACTTAATATTGCCTTGCCAAGTGTATATACTTAATATTGCCTCGCTAACTGCATATACTCAATATTGGCTGGCCAACTGTATGTACTGAATATTGCCATGCCAATTTATTAGTTAACAATAAAGTACTCTGCAGTGAGGTCAGCTCGTCCTGGCTGGCTGTGGCCGTATCGCGCCGCACACTCACCCCGCAAAGCCGTGTGTTTTTTATATTATTATTTTTGCCACAAGCCGATATTAATTCTAGTTCCATTATAATAACATGGAAATCGCAATTACCTTTTAGCCATTAATTTTCGCCGCTAAATTCTGTAAATTATAGCGTGACGTAATAGACAGTCAAGAGCGTCACTTCTTTAGCGTCACACTGCACTGCTATTTTTTATTATAATTATTTTTTTAATGCATAAGGGGCTCTGATCAAGGGCCATAAAAATGACTCTTAATACCATATTTTTTTTCTTTCTGCCATAACTGAAGCCAAATTCTTCGTGTAAGAAGGCCCCTGACCAAGGAAAACAATAACTGGTGAAAAAAAAAAAACACACTTAAGGCGCCAGACTCAGAGGAAAGAGTTCAAAGGCAGCTCCAAAATTATCTCGGGAAGTGTCTTGAAGTCTCCCTCTTGTTGGTCTTGTCCTTCTGTCGAAAACGTGGAGTGTATATTGTCCCCGCACGACCAAAGCTTTGAACTCTGAAGATTACTCTTTTTATAAGTTCCAAGTAAAAGAAACCTAAGAGGGCAGAAGCTCAGTCGTGTTCTCGTGGGTGACTTTGCCAGTGGTGAAGAATCCTTGTTCAGTTAACACTCTCGAAAATCTCAATAACATCTAATAAAGCCAAAGGATGGTGCAGAATCCTTGTTAAATTAAGCCGTACAGTCATGAATACCCAAAATGACGTGCTTTATACGAAAACCTGTTGGAAATCGAAATAAAACACACTTAGAATACGGAATAAAGAATAATATCGTCAATTTATTATGTCTTCGTATCTCCAACTCCTATTTTCCAGACCCGTGATGTTCCTCCAGCTTGCACAATACAAATGATCGAGATTGACATTTTTCTATCTGTTGAGCGGCAGACGGCGCGGACAGAAGGAATGACAGAAACTCCTCGCCTCTTCTCTCCTGCAGCACAGCCAGGAGGACACTGGGGAATAAATCCTTCACCACGCAGCTTTAATGTAAACCTTAAAAGGATGCGTCGTAATCTTTATCCTGGAATCCTATCTTCGTCGTCTTTGTCCTCCTTGCCTCAGCCCAGACCATCTAGTGTCTCTTGCTTCAGATGAGGCTGTGCAGTTTGTCACATAAATAAGTTTACTGCTGTTTGTTGTTCTTGTTTCGTGATTATTTTGTTTCTTGTCCTTGCTCATTCGTCTCCTTTTCCTTGTCCTCTTCTACCTTCTCCTCCTCCTCCTCGTGTGTGTGTGTGTGTGTGTGTGTGTGTGTGTGTGTGTGTGTGTGTGTTTTTTTGGTTGTGTTTCTTTGTGTTTCTCTCCTCCATCTCCTCCCACACACACACACACACACACACACACACACACACACACACACACACACACACACACACACACACCAGGTATCGTAGTGGACTACAGAGGAAAGAAGGCTGAGGTGCAGAGGTGCGTAAGACTGTTTATGTGGAAATAAATGGCAAGGTAGTGGGCGTCCCTGCGCGGACACTGGGGCTGGCCACTCCAGGGAGGTTGGAGGATGCAGGAAAGTGTTTAGGGGTCGTACTTTCAAGACTCTTTTCTCATCAGGACAGTTTTCAAAGGAATTAGTTGGGTTTTCATGGATTTTTTCTTGTATTTTGTCACTAATGTTAAATTATTGAGGAGCAAAAAAAGAAATTGTTTTTAGATTTGCACGATGAACGAGAGGAAAGACGAGAGAAGGAACACAATAAAACATAAGAGAATAAATTCATATGTTTGTGTAATAAACTATACTATTTCATCTGAAGTAAGTGCGTGCTTCCTCAGTGATTGGTGCTTCACGTACGCCTCACGATGAGGAATAAAAAAGAATTCCAAATTAGATTAAAAAATCGCATGAAAATTAAAGCGTTTCTTATAAATATTAATACATTTAATTCTTCACAAAGCAAAGCTGCGAAAATAATTCCTATGATTTCATTGTAATTTGATTTTCATACACACAAAATAAAACAAATCTTTGAAATAGTGACGGGAAAAAATGAAAACAAAATCTTATTTGCATCGTGTGTGTGTTATGCATTTTCTTTTTTGTATCGTGTTTACACAAGTGGAAGCAGCGAAGGGCGGGGGAAGAAAGGGAAATGTCGCGACACAAAGCTTTTAGTTCCGACCAATTTAGTCTTTGAGATGGCGTGTGGGAGTCTGGGGTGGAGGGAGCAGGGGAAGGTGTGTGTGTGTGTGTGTGTGTGTGTGTGTGTGTGTGTGTGTGTGTGTGTGTGTGTGTGTGTGTGTGGCACTAGAACATCAACAACGCTTCAACAAACATGGCAGAGAAAACACTGCACACACACACACACACACACACACACACACACACACACACACACACACACACACACACACACACACTACAGATGTAACACGAACAAACGCCAAACATTACTCTCTGTATTATTTCCGTACGAGCGAAGCGAATTATGAAGATTAATTCATACTCGACATGCCTGAGAGCCGCGTATTGTTGCGAGGGCTTCATACAGCACACCATTTAGCGGAGTTGTAGCGCTACTAACTTTTCAAAGCATTGTAATTTGCAGAAGGGAGTTTTTTATAGTTCGTTTGCATTTTTTTTTTTTTGTGTGTATGTATGTATGGGTGTTTGTTGAGTTTTCCCCCGTGAACTTAAATATTACTGTGTTTTGTTAGGGTATTTTTATGTCTCTGCTACTATTTCCTGTTCCTAGAGTGAAGAGGAACAAAGGGCACTAGAACATCAACAACGCTTCAACAAGCATGGCAGAGAAAACACTGCGCGCGCGCGCACACACACACACACACACACACACACACACACACACGTGAACATGAAATCGACAGGACGTGATGGGAGGGCAGACTAAAAATTGATAGGGAAAGTGATAAGAGGAAAAAAAAAAATAATAATAAACTTACGTATAGATATGGTGAAAGGAAGTATGGACCCCCTAGGCCACCAAAGCGCGCGCAGTACCACTGTGTCACGGCAAAAAAGTCAGTGTATAGATTCTCACATACGTAGAGAGGTGACGTGGGCCTTTGCATCTCGCCCACCGGTGGAAAGAAAGGAATGCCCAAAATTAAAGAGATTTACCTACAGTATATTAAATGTGAGAGAGAGAGAGAGAGAGAGAGAGAGAGAGAGAGAGAGAGAGAGAGAGAGAGAGAGAGAGAGAGAGAGAGAGAGAGAGAGAGAGAGAGAGAGAGAGAGAGAGAAGGAATTTTTGTATGTGTATGTACAGAAGAGGACCGAATGAGTAGTAGTAGTAGTAGTAATAGTAGCAGCAGCAGTAGTAGAAATATCAGCAGCAGTATCATCATCATCATCATCATCATTAATAGCAGCAACAACAGCATCATCATCATCATCAATATCATCATCATCAGCAGCAGCAACAGCAGCCGTATCATCATCAGCAGCAGTAGCATCATCACCATCAGCGGTAGTAGCAGCGGTAGCGGTAGTGAAGGGTTAATGGCGAAAGGGAGCTGGAGAGGGAAGGAGGAAGGCTTCATTACCTCTGATCATCCTCTAAATTTGTGTGGAATCGACTCCCCCAAGCACGCACGCGAAGGGCTGCAGGAGGAGCGCAGTCGTCTCCTCGTAGATGTAAAGATAAAAGGAGTGTTGGCGGCGATTACCTGACTGCCTTCTCCTTTGTCTCGCCGACGACCATCATCACGGAAGCATTTCTTGTCAGAGGGAAGGGTTTGGGGGAAGAAGAGTGGTGGGTCAGCGATTAATGGCTACCGCTACAGAGAGAGAGAGAGAGAGAGAGAGAGAGAGAGAGAGAGAGAGAGAGAGAGAGGAGGGGCGGGGAAAGGATTTGCAGCCATTTTTTGTATCTTCTGTTGTCTGTCGTTTAATCGTGTCTGTTGTCTGTCGTTTAATCGTGACCTAATCAATGTTAGACTTTTCCCATCCACTCAATGCTCCCTTAACGTGTTCTAGAGGCTTTAGATGTGCACCCTATCAAACGCCTTATTAAAGCCTAGGAATATTACGTCATAATCATTCTCATTATCTACTGCCTCATGGAGTGTACTATACGAGTAATAACTCGGGACTTATGCAAGAGTTTCTATCAAAGCGAAGGATTTATACAAAAAAAAAAAAAGTAAATAGTGTTACAAAATGTTATGAACGACACAATCAGTGTTTTCTCTCCTCTTCTCATCATCAGCATCATCAGTAGCGATATTGATGGTAAGAAGATGCCTCATAAGCTTTACTGTAAAAAACTCGACAAATTTATAAGTTCCTATAAAAACAGAGGTAAGGATGACAGTGATTTCTTTCCTCGTCTCATCATCAGCATTGACGGCAAGATGATGATACGTGGATTGCCTGTCACTCAGCCGCGGAGAGCATCCCCTCACGTCACGCTCCCAAGTGCAGGATAACCCTCGTTGTCACCACGGCGCCGCCACAACACCACTGCGCCACAACTCACCTTCCTAATACACCTTTGATAGTTTCCGTCGCTCACCACCGACGGCCTCGTTACCCAGGCTACGTGAGGCGGTGTAAAATTCCCGGCAACGACTCTGGCAGCGCGGCTGGTGTTGCCTCGCGTGGAGTAGTGCCGCAGGCCTGAGATTACCTGTCCGATCAGCCGTGAGGGGTTGTGGTGCCCTCCTATACCTTCCTACATTCTAGCCCGCGCTCCGCCCCGCTCAGAGGTGCAGGGCATCACGGCGGCAATGAGCCGTGTTCGTCTTGGATTCCTCGTCTCTCTATGAAGAATGCTAAGCTACTCGTACTAGAATCTTTTCCCTGCGTGTATACTCGTAACTAAATAATTTTACACTTGCACGTGCTACCTTCCCCTACCTTCGCACACTGTTCTTCGTCTTCATCAGTAGTAGTAGCAGTAGTAGTAGATGAAGAAGAAAACAATTTGTCAGCAATTGTAGAATGGTGCGTTCATCATATTCAGGTTTACGGTTAAGCCATAGAAATCTTTTCACACTGAGTTTAACTAAATGCACATAGAAATGAACTCTTGTCGACAACTGTAATACGCTTCGTTGATCACATTTGAATATATGGATGATGAATTATTCCAAACTCTGCTACTACTTTCACCCCCAAGCGGGAAAAGTTTAGTACCAGCTCCAAGTTTGTACCAAGTCGATGGTTTTGTTGAAACCAGGGACGGTATTCTTAAGCACTGCGGCGTTTTACCTTAGGTTTTTAATAGTCTATAGTTGAAGTTTATGGTATTTTTATTCTTGATTTCGTAGATAAGTAAAGGTATTCATGATTCTAATTATAACTGAACAGACTATAGTGAAGATACTTAGGGATTTTCAAGGGTATTTTTGTTATTCTAGGAGTAGTTTAAAACGGTATTCATAAGCACTAGGTATTTCAATGAAGTTGTTACTACTTCTACTACTACTACTACTACTACTTCGACCACCACCACCACCACCACAGCCATTACTACCACTACTAATAATGATAACAGTGGTAACATCATCAATGATTTTTACAGGTGATAAAACGCAAACGAAGCAAATCTACACACACACACACACACACATCATAACTGTTCACGTGACACATAGAGACATCAACACCTAAAGTTTTAATCAACACGTCGGATGTTCACGTTCCATCAAAAAAAGTCAGTCAATCAGTCAGTTGTCAGTCCGTGGGTCAATAATAGATGCACCAACAAAAGTAGCGGAATAGGTTTTTGTATTGGATTGTCATTGTACAGAATTAGAGATGATTTTGCTTGGATTGTAATGCACTGAAATGGCGGGTTTTGCGAAGTTTGATGGGGTTTTATTATGTAAGAGTGAATCTGGCCAAGGGCAACATATACACAGCAAATAAATAAATCAATAAATAAAGAAAGAAAATGGGTGAAATAATGGAGAAATATTCCCATTAAAGTAAGAAAGGCTATGAATATTTGTGTATATTGGTTTACTGTAATGCTTTGGTTGTGGTGGTGATAGTACATGGTGCTGGTATGAGTGATGATAATGGTGGTAGTGGTGCTGGTGGTGTCCTAATGATAAGAGCGACAATAACCATTAAACATCGGTGGTTGGTGATGGTGCCGGTGATGGTAATGTTAATAGTGATGATAGAGGGAGGCTTCAAGACACTTATCCTTCAATTTTGGAGAATTCTTTTGGCTTTTTGTTTAGGGAATGGCACCTCGGTTTTTTTTTTTTTTTTTTCTTTTGTCGTCCTAGGCCAGTGTTCATTTTCCATAAAAAAAAAATGCACTCATCAGGCAAATCAATTCATATGCAAACGATATCCTTTACAGTATTGTATTGATATTTCACTTCAGTTCCTTTCACATTCAGATGGAGAAGTAAAAATAATGGGAACATCAGATTGCATTCATCGACTTGATAAGAAAGCGATGCGGGGAATGAAAACTTGGTGCAGCACTCTTGCATCCCGCGAAGTCCCTTATGATACCATCGGCGGCCGCGATATCAAACGCTAGACAAGCCTGCCGCTGATTGATGGCTGAGCGACGCAAGGCAAGCGACTCCACATGACAAGACGCGCTGTTCGCTGCTCCCTTTGATCTCAAATAATGAAAGAAGTGCCGGGAAGTAACGCCAGGCAGGAGGGAAAAATATATCGGTGGTACTCATGAGAATATTTGCTTTCTTGTTCCTTTGGTCTGGATGTTTGTTTCTAGCTGTGTGTGTGTCTGTTTGTCTGTCTGTCTCCGTCTGCTTGTTTTTGTTCTTCTGTCTGTGCGTTTTGTCTGTCTGTATAGCTCTCTCTCTCTCTCTCTCTCTCTCTCTCTCTCTCTCTCTCTCTCTCTCTCTCTCTCTCTCTCTCTCACTTTACACACACACACACACACACACACACGTAATTAATGGCCCATTTAACAAACTCAATAGAACTTGGCCCATCAACAACCTTCCCGCCACGCCAGGTGGGGCGGGCGTGAGCCATGGGCGCCGGCGTGATTTTGTGTGTGTGTGTGTGTGTGTGTGTGTGTGTGTGCTCTGGTCAAGAGCAACAATAGTGATGAAAAAGGTCCACTGAAGGTGCCAGTCTCTGATGAAAACAGTTCAAAAGCAAGACCAAATTACATTATGGAGTGTGTGTGTGTGTTCTTTACACGCGATCATCACTAACATAATAACCTCTTACCTAGAACATCGCCACTTTGTTTAGGTGGTTATACTAAGAAGAAAACAGAGATAATGTATAATACCCATTAATGTAAATAAATAAGAGGAAGAGAGGGAATACGAGTGAGGGAAGATGCGCGTAAGTCCTTCGCCGCCAGGAGACGAGGAGCAAGTGCATCAATGAGGACTTCAAAGCACTCACCTGAAAAATCTGGCGGCGAGAAAAAGGCGGGAAGAAAGAGTGTGGTCGGCGGAGTGTGTAGCGCTGAGACGGTAAGACGACAAGGCAAGAAAAATATAAAAACACCTTCAGAAATAAAAATAAAAAAAAGAAAAAAAAAGAGAAAAATATATAGGAGAGAAGAGAAGTATCGCCTTTGTGAAGCTATTGCCGGGAACCTCATCAGATCACATCAGATTAGGGGTGCTCGTCACGTTCCTGCCGTCATTGTCCTGCTCAGACCGATAGAGCGCCAGCCTGAATCAATAAAGGTTCGCCCTCAATCCTTCGCCAAGGTTCTGCCCGCACACTTCCCCTGCTGCCTGTTTGACGCGAGGTGAGGAGTTGACGCGGCCCAGAGTGAAGCCAAGGACTGGAGGTTACGGAGACCCGGCCACACTATACCTAGGGACTCCCGCCTCCCACACTCTACCCCGCTAACAGCCTGCCCACCTCCATTCCCTCACTGAGCTTCACTTGCACACACCGAGCTTCACTTTTACCTTCACTGTCACATTCTGAGCTTCAACCACAGTACTGAGCCTAAGGACTTCCCACCTCCCACACTCTCCCGCCAACTGCCTGCCGTCCTCCCCTCCCACACCACACACGCCTGAACGACACATACTAGGTTGATTTTTGTGTGTGTTGAGTATCTAGATGTGTCAGTTGCTGCTATTTGTTTTCGTTGCATCATAAGAATATCCTTATCTAGTAATGACGTGCTTGTGTATTCATTTATTAGTGTGACAACAAATGTATTGCTGTCTTAGTTATTCATGTCAAGGATCTGCCCACCTGCATTTCCCCCGCCAAGGACCTGCCTACCTCCCATACACTCCCCTCGACAAGGCCCTGTCTTTTGCCTTCACTCTGCCTCAGTCACTGGCATGTCCACTTCCTATACTTTTCCTGTCAGTTGCCTGCGTACCTTCCACACAACCCACACCCTATGAAAAAGGTCTGCTGAGAACCTCCTCACCCTCCACATACTCCTCCAGTCAAGTATTCGCCAGCCTCTACTACTACTACTACTACTACTACTACTAGATTTTGATTTTGCTTACATCACCCTTGTTATGTCCCTTACCTACCTTAACAACAGGTAGCAGCACTCGGCAGGAAGGGTTGTACCACTGGATGCATGTACAAACCCTACACTTGCCTCCCCTGACACTCAAAGCCTTGGCATCAGGTAGCATGCCAGCTCTATTAATAAAAAAGAAAGAAATGATTATTAAGGCGCCGAAATGTTTTTTGCTTCTCTCCTCCGTACCTCCTCCTCCTCTTCCCTCCCCCTCAGAGTCCACTTCTCCCCTCCACCTCTTTCTCCTCGTCCTCCTCGTACACACCCGAGTCTAGAAATCACCTGGAAACAACTGTAAAACCCTGGAAATTTCGCCAAATATTGACGGGGAGAGACAGGAAATTCTTACATTAGCAGCGGCGGGTCCTGTCCGGGATTGGCGGGGTTCGGCCGGGCGGGGAGGGCTCCAAGGATACCGGGATGTGGTGTGGTGGTGTGGTGTGGTGGTGGTGGTGGTGATAACAATGTACTACCCGCTTCTCTGCGCAATGTGTGTGTGTGTGTGCGCGCGCGCGCGCACGAATGTGGTGCCGACCAGAGACGAGTTAGGAAGCTATATAACTGGTGTTCAGCCATTTGACTACCACTTGGTACATCTTTCCCAAATTAACAATCACTCTGAAACATCTTTACTTGTTTTACAGTCACACCCAATCTTTATTTAAGCTGGGTAGAAATTGCAAAAGCTATTCTTTTCATCCATAATTTTCTTGCAGATGCTTAGAAAAAATTCATACATTGCATATGGTAATGACAATTGTCTGGTATCAAAATAAAAGGGTTAAAGCAGCAGGTGTATTGGTCAGGAGAGCTACGCGTCACGCAGCAAGGCTTACATGGAGACTGCCGACCCTCACACATGAGGCATGAGGAGCCAAGTGATAACTTTAACGCGTCGCGTTCTTGAGCTAGAATGGTTATAAATGGTATAAATAATAAAGCTTCCTTTTGTCTCTCGTTCGGCCTGAGAGGTGTTGTCTCACGTGGTGCGGGAGATGCATTGCAGCTTCATGACGCTTCAGGTCTGAGGCGCCGGTGTGTTATTCATGGCGTCCCGGAATCCATTATTCTTACTAAGCTGAATTTAATGCTGCAAGATAGATAGCGCGGTGCAGCAGAGACTATTATAATATATATATATATATATATATATATATATATATATATATATATATATATATATATATATATATATATATATATATATATATATATACACACACACACACACACACGCACGCACATAAATGCAGGTTTAAATTTAAGGCACGTAAATCAAGACGTTTTTTAAACAGAAATCTCCAATCTTGACAAATTGCATTTTTCGCGACACACTTCACGTTTCATTAGACAAACACGAAAAATTCGACTTCGTTTCAATTAGCGTCGCCTGGAGGCAGCGAGGGCCGAGTTATAATGAGGAGGCGAGGAGGTAATGAGGCCGGTGATTGCTTGCCGCCCTCTGATTACCAGCCTCCTGTGGGGAGGCGGACTAGGCTCTCACTGCTTGCTTCTCCTTCAGTGCCGTGGGGCAGCGCGCCGCCTGGCTGCACCACCTGAGGCCCTGGCTGAATGCAGGCAGGAAAGGAAGCGTCATTTGATGCGAGGAAAGAGGTGAACAGAAAATCGAACAAAGTACAATGAAGAAATGACAAGAAGCATGTACGAGTATAGTCGTGGCCAGAAGTCGAGTAACTTTCCTCACTCATCTCCACTGGGCTTAGCGTTTCTTTAAATCTAAAGTTCTCTGATCTACTGACAGTCTCCTTACAGAACCTGACAGTTGACAAGTTTTCATTGGATCAGAGGACTTACGATTGAAAAAATAGAGCCAGTCAAGAGTAAGCAACATAAAATGCCAAAAAAGTAAAAAATATGGACTTCACTTAGGCGGCAAAATAAAATGTACATTGGGTTTAGAGTATTAGGATTGACAGTGGCCTTGGAGAACATTTTGACTTTTACACTTGCCTGACTTTTATGCTTTCTTTTCAAGCTCACTAAAATGGTCTGGTGCAGGTTTAGAGGATATTTTCTAAAGACACCACAGAGAACAAAGGGATAAAAGTCACATGGTTACGTGTTCCAATCCTGCACGGTCTTACACACACACACACACACACACACACACACACACACACACACACACCTTCCCACCTACCGACCCAGCCACACGCACGCACAGTAAAATAGCAGTCTGACTTCTCAAAGGGATAAAAAGAAGACATCTAATACAAAAGACACAAAGAAAAACACCCATTTCTTATCCTGGGAAGGTGAAATAAGAGCAGAGCAGAACAAGGAGGACGAAGATGAGATGAAAAGGAATTGGAGGATAAAATTAGAAGAGAGAAAAAGAAGAGGAAGATAGAGAAAATGAAGAAAGTCTGTAAATGAAGGAGTAAAAAACTAAATGGAAGACGACGAGAGAGAGAGAGAGAGAGAGAGAGAGAGAGAGAGAGAGAGAGAGAGAGAGAGAGAGAGAGAGAGAGAGAGAGAGAGAGAGAGAGAGGATGGCTAATGCGTGGATGAGTGGGTGGGTTAATGAAATGACTGAATTAAGTGAATGGTTAAGTCATTGGGTGTGTGTATGAAGGGATGTGTAGATGGGTAGATGCATATGGAAATGTGTGGAGGAATGGATGAATGGATGGACTGATATGTGAATGCAAGGGTGAGTGAGTAGATGAGTGGAGAGATGGATGGATGGTTGCAAGTATGTGTGTGGATAGATGGGTGGATGTCCGGGTCAATGGGTGGGTCAGTGGATGAGGGGATGAATGGTTGTGTGGATAGGTGGGTGGGTGGGTGGATGGATGAGTGGGTCAGTTGGTGGGTGGTTAGATGGTAGGTAGGTTAGAAAATGGGTTGGTGAGTGGATGGGGTGGATTAATGATAGATCACTGGAAGTCAGTTGTTGGATGGATGGGTGGGTAAGTGAATTAGGGGGTGGTTGAGTGGATGGGTGAATGTTTTTTTTTTAGGAAGGACACTGGCCAAGGGAAAGAAAAAAGAAAATGCCCACTGAGATGCCAGTCCCATAAAAGGGTCCAAAGCGGTAATCAAAAATTGAAGAATAAGTGTGATTGAATAAATAGATGGATGGGTTGGTGAACGTTATAATAGTGTGTGCGGATCCACATGCTGGTTTCAGAAGCCTGTAGTGGAGACGTTTGAGTCTAGAGACATTTTGAGGACCAAATGGTTTGGGTACCCAGTGTGTCGAGTACCAAACGTCCTGAGGCCTATTTGCACTCAGGTCGATCTGTCTTGAGGAGCATCTGACCTGAGGCTTATATGACCTGAGTACCGTCCGCCCAAGTACCAAGTGACTAGCTCCCCACGAGGACAAAAGACTCAAGAGGTGGAGTCAACATAACTCAAGCAGGGTCGTCCAAGCAACAAAGGAATCGAAGCAAAGCCAGTTCTCGTAAAGCATTTATAAAACCCATGAGACAGTCAAGAAGGAAGAAAAAATCATGGTGTTTGTTGATGAATATTTATAAACGTGCGGAGAATTTAAGAGTCGTGGATAAGAAATGGAGTCAGTTGCGTTAGATTAAGTTTAAATTCTGCCTCTTACTTAATGTGAAATAGTATATAGAATAATATAAAACGTTATGAAACCCATGAAACAAGTAAGGAAGAAAAACTGTTTGGGTGTTTGCTGATGAATATTTATAAACGTCGCTGAGAAAGTCTTGTGTGAAAAAAAAAAGAAGTTACTTGTGTTAAATAAGACTGAGATTCTGCCTCTTACAATGAAATAATAAAAAAAAAGATTAAATAAATAAAACATAAGGTCAACATCACAAACGTAGCTTAGAAACTCGTGTAAAAAATTAAGAAAGGCTTTTTTAAAATAAGCTTAAAATTTCTTGCCTGTACTGAATTATTGAAACTCTCCTTCACTTTTACTCAATATGAAATTGTAAGAAGAAAAAAAAAACTTAGGTGACAAAGATTTATGTACGTCGTTTTAGAAAGTCTTATAAGAATCGACACAAGGAGTGTTGGATGGAATTACTTCGAGTCGTGAGGTGGTTTAGAAATTCCCGTCGCTAGTTAATCTCTGCCTCGTACTTACATAACATAGAAAAGGAAGACAGAAAAAGAGAAAGAAAAAGAGAAGGCTAATTTATATTTAATACCATAGCTGAGAAAGCAGTATAAAAAAAAGTAAGGCTTGTTAAATTTCATCATGTGAAGTGGATTTTGTATTTACTTTGTATTTATGTAAAATAGTGAGATAAAAACATATTAGGAGTCTAGTGAGTGTCTTAACTTTCAGAAAATAATGTGTAAAAAGAAAAGTGGTGTATATTTCAACCTATGCAGTGGTGAGGTGACTGAGGAAGCTCCTGTCAACATTAAATTTCTGTCTTACTTTAACTTAATAGCGGTACGAATCAGTCAGGAAAAGTCAAGTGTGTGGTGAGTTTACTAACGCTGCTTCAGAAAATATTGTAATATAAATGTAGGTCACATGTGATGAAATTACTCAGAATGATGAACTGGTTGAGATATTTCCCCTACTAGTGAATGCGCGCCTCACACTTACCTAACATGAACTACTGAGATGAAAAATAAAGTCTAGTGATTTTATAAACGTATTAGAATGCAGAAAAAAAGTGCAAAAAGCCATGTTAAATTTAATTACTGAGAGTGGTGTTGAGCTTAACCATTCTACGCCTCCACTGATGAATCTCCACCACACAGTTATCTAACAAAGTATTAAGAGGGAGAAAATAGCAGTGTTCATATAAAGTAACATAGAGTGTGGCCTAAAAAGTCATGTTATATTTAATTATTCAGAGTAGTGAGGTTAAACTTTTCACGCCTCTAGTAGTGAATCTCTACCACACAATTGTGAAATATTAACGGGTAAAGGTCTCTGGTGACCATATTAAGCATAATGAAACAATGTAGTATAGAAACTCATATTAGATTTGATTAATTTGATTTACACACACTCAAGCCCTACAATAATTCTTCCACACACTCGTATTGGCCTATTCCTGCATCCAACCACTCCTTTTCCACAATTTCCCATTCCCACCTACCTATCGCCACACCCAACCTGTCATCCTCTTGCATAGTCATCCCTTTTCCTCCTTCCCTGCCTTATTCCCTATCCAAGTTATTGTTCACTCTCTCCTAGCCATCTCACAACCACTACCTATCCGTCCCTCGCTCGTCTGACCTTCCTCAACTTTTTTCGACGTCGCAAATCTCGAGATAGACGGTACTTGGAACTGAATCCTGAGACGAATCATCTTGGCAGCCCGATACTCAAGGGGCGAGGCTGATATGACTATGTGTGGCGTAAATGTACGTATGTAGTTTTCCATAGATAGTTTTACGAATCTACACGTCTTCTGCAGTTTATTCTTCCTTTATAGTGATGTCTTGCGCATCAGATAACAATAATGCTTCTCCTATCGCCGTTTCCTAGAGTGAGGGGTTGGCTCCATGTACGAGTCTCCTCCAGCTGTTTCTGTCCCTTGCATCTTCCGCTGTGACTCCCATCCTTTGCAGTTCTACCGCACTTCCTTCCCTCCATCTCACTCTGTCTCACTGTAAACAGCAATGTTCCTGTGTCACCTCATCTCTGTTGTGTGAGTCATGTTAACTACTCACAGCTTGGTAGTGACGAGTGAAACGCTCGAGCTGCTTCACTGCATCACTCACTGTTCATGCTCATCTCTGTCAGCGTCCATATCTCCTTTATCTACAGCCTAACTCTTATTTCCATATGAAAAAAAACTATGTTAGTATGTAAAATTATAATACATTCGTGTGAATACAGTTTCTTGGACAGACATAACGCCGCTGCCTCTATGTATTTACAGAACAAGCCAGCGCCAAGTACACGAGTTGGGACGAAAATATGCCGTGACGCAGTATGCCTCTGCTGAATCTGCTCTCGTGGACAGTGATCTGCCGCAAGAGGAAGGATGTACGTGAGTTTTGTCCTGCAGCGGAATTCCGGACAACGCAGGTGTTTGGGAGAGTGGATGATCAGCCAGGACTGAGTGGAAGCTGCTGACTCTCAGGAGTGACCTGTGTGGTGCAGGACTGTAGTGGTTATGCAGTCTCTTTTTTTAACGAGAGAGACATTGTGGAGGAGGTTGGCAAGTGCTCTCAACACATGTGACGGACAGGCGCCATGGTAACTGTGACCGTGGCCAGGAAGTCTCTTGTGGTACACTGCAATGTTGTGTTATCAAGACTGTGTATTGGTGCAACGCATACAGTCGGATCACTAAGCGTGTTGTAGTGATGAAACTATAGCGAGTGATTATTGATCGTTCGAAAAAAAAACTAGTAATAATAATTCGGTGCTTGAGTTACACCACCGCCATAACCACCGCCACCACCGCCGCTACTAAGAGTAAGTACATGATTCTTGTTCACATTAATAGTGATAGGAAAGAAATATCTCCATTTTTCTCCTGTATACTGTGGAACTGTTCCCTCAACGTATCGCCGCCGCCGCTGTGAGAAGTACATGATTCTTGTTCACCTTTATAGTGTTTTAACACCAGGAAATAATCGTTAAGCTGGAGTACCATGCTTAGTAATAATCAAACTAAACAGTATAATATACTCGTAAATGAAAACCATAGATATACTCACCAGCACACGCACCTACGGTACACTGAAGCCACAGAAAAGTGTTATAAAGGTACGGAAGAAGCATTGAAAAGACACAAGACCCGGAACCCTTTTACACTGGATGACTTTAATACAAAGATCGAGAGAAAAAAAAGTGAAGGCAGCTGACAAAGAGGAGAGGAGAAGGCTGAGGGAAGCTTTTGTCCTGCTCTATACTCAGAGAGGCTGACGATGATGATGATGATGATGATGAGGAGGAGGAGGAGGAGGAGGAGGAAAATTATTAGTATCTTGAAGGATAATGTTTAGTAGTAGTGTATCAGTTGATTAAAACATAATGAAGTTTCAGGGACACCAACTACCGTCTCTTAAAAGTTAACAAGGTATAAAAAGAACGTAACATTTTAATAGCAGAAAGGATAACGTTAAGTAGTAGCGGATGAATTGATGAGAATACAGTATAACATTTCGATCACAAGAAACACCCACTAATAAAAAAAAGAATGAAATAAAAAGCTAATCATTGAGCACTGGACTCCTGATTGTGAAGGAATAATAATAATAATAATAAGACACACACACATAACAATTAACTATTTTATTAACTTTTTGCGAGATTTTTTTTAGAAGGGAAGAGACTTCGTTGTTACTGAAATGCTATTGTTTTAATCAACTGGTGCACTGCCACTTAACGTCATCCTTCCTGTTATTAATTAGCTAACTTGTTTTTATTCCTTAACTTTGAGAGAATATTTGTTGTTATTAATGTTATTGCATTTTAATCAATCCGTCATTCTTTCAGTTACTAATCAGTATCCTCCTCCCCCTCCTCCTCCTCCTCCTCCTCCTCCTCCTCCTCTTCCTCATCATCATCATCATCAACCTTCATAAGTATATAACAAGACACACTAACACAAATTTTACTCCACATCCTAGAGAACATATTTTTCCCCCTCACCTGAAGGAGAGTCGGGGTCAGAGGCCGGTGTAGCGGTGCGGCTCAAGATCACTTATCGCCGAGGATGTTTTTCCTGGCGCACCGTGAATAGTGAAGAGAGAAAGACGGGCGGCAAGGGCTGGGAGAGGCCTAGTGGAGGAATGGAGCAGTGAGGCATACAAAGGGAGGCCGGGCGGGGAAGAATATGAATGAGGAATGGTAAATTATGTACAGCAGGGAGATGGGAACACTAGGGAGGGGAGAAGGAAAGCAGTGATGAGTGATGGAGGTGATGTACGTGATGAAAAGTACACTATTCCTTCTATTTTTCAATGTTATGTTAATAGCTGTTCTCATTTGACCACGGAAAATTGACGTCCCTTGCGGGAAGGGAGCTGAATCTAGACTGACAGAGTGGTTCCGCGGCTCGGGTGGCAATTCAGCTACGCCCGGCTGCATTTCGCTCCCGGCTTCACATTCCCGGCTAAAACTAGTCAAGAATTGCCCTGTGTAAACCCGCCTTTAGACTAAGAGGTAGAGAGAGGAACAGTACGATGAGACTGAGAGAGGAACACTACAGGGAGAGGAGAGGAAGGCAGTGATGGGGGAAGAGAGTGATGGAAATGATGATGGTGACGCAAGGCGGTGAGCTAAAACATTCACATAGCACTCTTTGGACTTGCACTGAGAGACAGAGAGAGGAACACTAGGGAGGGCCAAGTAACACAGTGATGAGTGATGTATGTAGATGACGGAAGGAGCCACATTAAAGCAGACACGTAACAACCTTTAGACATAGATACACGTACCTTTATACTCCTACCATTACACGGCCTCCTCCTCCTCCTCCTCCTCCTCCTCCTCCTCCTCCTCCTCCTCGGGGCCGCTACGTGTCGGTTCTCTGATGCCCTCTGGAGATAAGGAACCTTTGAGGGGGAGAAGTGGCGGTGGAAAATATGTAGGGATGAAGAAGAGGAGTGGGGCTGCCTTTCTGTGGGTGAAGCGAGGCGGCGCACAGGTGAGATAAGGCGGGGCTGCGTGACCCGTACCTGGCCGGGCGAGGCTTGAGGCAAAACACACCTTATGCAATGATACTCCGCTGTGCTCTTTTGTCATGAGGACCTCTCTGTGTACACTGTAGTCTCCCTTCCTATTCTCTACTCTTTACTCTTTCTTTCCCTGTTTTGTTTGTCTGCCGGTCTGTCTGTCTGTCGGTCGGTCTGTCAGCTGGGCGATCGGTCATCCATTCATTCATTCAGCCAGTCAGTCATTTGTCTGCCTGTCTCTATCTATGTCTATCTGCTTGTCTGTCTTGCCTGCACGGTACATGGTAAATATTTCAAATCGAACCTCTTACAGAATACAACAGTGCATAGTGACAAATATACTTAAAAAAAGAAAAAGCATATATTGTTTTTTATAAGTATAGCTGGTGTATAGATAGGTAGATGAGTGGTGTGTGTGTGTGTGTGTCTGTGTGTGTGTGTGTGTGTGTGTTTGTGTTGGGGGGAGAAGAGGGGATTGGTTGGTGTGATGTTGGGTGGAGTGTTGGTAAAAGGCTCCCTGTTGGCTGGGAACCTCGTGTGTCTGTGTGTGTGTGTGTGTGTGTGTGTGTGTGATGTGGGCGGGGGGGGGGGACGGTTATGTGTTTGTCTTAGTTCTTTTATTTCCTACTTGCTTCCACTCATTCGTACCTTGTTTATGCTGTACTCTTCTTAATCTCCTCCATTACATTTCAATCTTCTTACTTGCTTTAGCCCTTTCTCGAGTGTCTTTACGTGTATTATTAAATCACTTCTTTTTACTTTATATGCCATAACAAGGAACATGTCTTCTAACACCCATATTGCTCTGTTTTCACAAAATATAATACATCAAAGTTCGTAAGCACAGTGTATGTATGTCGGTATGATTAGACATTGGAATGCATTGTAAAAAACAAAAGAAAATAAAAAAGGAACGAAAAATATATTCACTGAAGCAGGATTACGAGAGGAGGAAGTGTACTGGAAAGATTACTGATAATTTGCCGTGACGCTAAATTATAAATTATATTGTAACGGTAATTGGCATCCCTAACCCTCAATCTCCTTTACCGCGAACAGATTAATCACACGTTTCTCTTCACGGAAGTAATATATCTTACGTGGATCATTTCTGCGTCATATCTTTGCGCTAAATTATTGTGCCGGGAAGGAGACGCGAGTATTGGTGACTATTGTCTTATCATTCTACGAAATAAAATAAAATAACAAATAGGTCAAGAAATATAATCATGCCTCACCAACCCTGCATCACCAACCCTGCCTCACCAACCCTGCTTCACTAACCCTGCCTCACCAATCCTGCTTCACTAACCCTGTCTCACCGACCCTGCCTCACCAACCTTGCCTCACCAACCCTGCTTCACCAACCCTGCCTCACCAACCCTGCCTCACCAACCCTGCTTCACCAACCCTGCTTCACCAACCCTGCTTCACTAACCCTGCCTCACCAACCCTGCCTCACCAACCCTGCCTCACCAGCCTGCCCCTCGGAACACAAGGATGTAAGCAGTTTTCTCAGTATGCGGGAAGTGAAAGATAATGGCTCTTATAACCTCTATTAAAAGTTTTACGCGAGAGCGAAGAGGAAAAACATAATACGGAATTTCCCTTCCCAGAATTCTTCCCTGAGGAGGAGCCGCCTGACGGAGAGCAATGTGCCCGCCTCGCCACGCGCAACATTTTCCTTCGCTGCTCCGGTTCACACTCGTCTGTTTATTTTAAGCCGTTTTTTTTTTTTTTTTGTGTGTGTGTAAAAAGAAGAGCATAAAAAAATAAGGGAATTTATCAGAATACCGAGAAACTGTTCGGGTGTCTTGATTCTTCATCTTTCTATGCCAGGGATCGTTCAGTTTGGCAAGTCTTTCACCAACTAGATTATTTTTCGGCTTCATTTCTGTATTAGGAGTGGTTAAATTGCTTCAGTCATACTCCGGTTAGTTTGTTATTTTATTTTTTCAGCATTACGAATCGCTGAGGTGCTTGCATCTTCTAGCTATAGTTTACTCTAGACACCTTCACTGAGCAAGTGTAAAACTAGAGCCATTGATAGGTTTGAACTATTTGACCTCTCCTTTGCGTGCTTGTGCATAGTGCTGGTCCGAATTGTACCCTTCATTTACTCCACAGCCATCAACAGTGGGAAGAATCCGCACTAAAATCATACAACTTCAGGCATTTAAATACTTCAAGAACTCGGTTACTCTTGTTACTGTCAGTGTGGTGTTCCAAATCATAGTGTTCATCTGCACCACAACGGATCATCTATTTCAAGAACTCGATTACTCTTATTACTATCAACGGTGGTGTTCCAAATCATAGTGTTCACCTGCACCGCAACGCATCGTTTATTTCAAGAACTCGATTACACGTATTACTGTCAACGGTGGTGTTCCAAATCCTAATGTTCACCTGCACCACAACGTATCATCAAGCATAAGGAGAAGCTATAACGGTAAAAACATAACTACAGGCATTAAAAGATTTAATTCTAAAACTCGATTACTCATTTTGCTGTCACTGGTGTCTTAGGAAAATATACATTACTCTTCCGCCGCAACTTCTATTAAGGTTAAAGGGAGAAATCACACCAATAAAAAATATCGAAGGAAGAAACCACACCAATAAAAAATATAACTACAGTCATCAAAAGATTTTATTCTAGAACTCGATTAGTAGTTTTACTGTCAGTGTTGTCTTTGGAAAATATACAATACACTTCCGCCGCAACATTCTATTAAGGGCGAGGGTAGAAGTCACACCAGTAAAAAGTATAAACACACGTTAAAAAGTATAAATACAGACGTGTAAAAAGCTCAAGAACTCGATTACTCGTTTTACTGTCAGTGGTGTCTTTGAAATGTACATTACGCTTACGACACAACACTCCATTAAGGTCGCGGAGAAAAGCCATCAAAGTAAGAAATGTAACTTCAGATACTAAAATTTCTGGAACTCGATTACTATTTTTCCTGTCAGTATCGTCTTTGAAAATAAAATACTACACCACTCTCACAACATCCTATTAAGACCGGCGAGAAACCATTGGAATAAAAAAGAAATGAAGTACATAGAGTAAAAGACGTGAACCACTTCATTAAACCTCTGCAGTCAGTGGTACTTTTGGAAATCCTCAACATCCAACTCAAACACTCCATTAAGGTCGCTGAAGAAGCCATTGAAATGAAAATAAAAATGAAGTACAGGCTGTAAAAAAAAAAAAAAAAAAACACTCCATTATACATTTGCAGTCAGTGACAACTTACACCGCGACATTATAAGACTGAGGGGAAGAGAGTAGTCACAGGGTTAAGTTAAGAAAGTTAGCTTAAGTTAGATTAGGTTAAGCTAGAGATCCAAGACGGCCAGGAGGGAGCCACAGTGAGCCATAGACGGGTGTGTAGGTCAGGTTAGGTTAGGTTAGGTTAAGTTAAAGAGCCAACAAGCAGAGAGGCACAGAGGCGGGTGTGTAGCCCGGCCCTGCACTGCCTCCTCTCACACGCTCTGCCTCAAGGCTTAAATAATTCGCGCAGTGTAATTTCGTGACATCACACCCGCGCCAAACTGTTATTATCCGCTGTTTATGTGGCACTCTTACACGATTTAACTTTTTCCTGGCCGAGGAGGTTTGGGAAATTTTAGGTGAGTTTGCTTGTGTCCCTTATATACCTGTGTGTGTGTGTGTGTGTGTGTGTGTGTGTGTGTGTGTGTGTGTGTGGTTGTCGGTCTGTCTCTCTGCCTGTTTGTATGTATATTTGTGTTTGTTTGTTTATTTGTACGTATGATTGTGTCTGCCTGTCTGTCTGTCTGTCAGTCTGCCTCATCCCCTCCCTCTCCTCTCCCTCTCCGTCTCCTTCGCCCTCGCCCTAGGTTCCTCCCTTCCTCTTCCTCATACACACACACACACACACACACACACACACACACACACTTGGCTCCCCTCCCCACACACCTTGTCTCTCCAGCCACGCACATACATAAATAGCCTAAATAGGTGTCTAGAAGCCCTCTAGACGCCTCCACGTGCCTGTCTGGTGATGGAGGAGGCCCGCCCCTCAATTACCATCCCCTCTGTACCTCCTCCTGCACCTCCTCCTCCTCCTCCTCCACGCTTAACCCACTTGGCGTCCGCGTGTAACATTTACTGAAGGGAAGAATGAAGGTGAGAAGCGAAGTGGCGCAGAGCTGAAGGATGGACGTGGAGGAGGTGGAGAGAGGATAGGATGCAAGACAGATGGGCACACAAGAGGAAAGAACGAGGGGAAGAACAGGGGAAAGAAGGGAAGAGTGAGAGTGATGGAGGGAAAGAGGAAGGAGTGTAAAGCAAGGAAAGGAGTAAAAGGAAAGGAAGGAAGAAGGAGAAGGTGAGAAAGAGGGGATATGTAGTGTGTGAGTGGGCAAGAGGGAAGGAGGAAAGGGTGCGAAAGAGGGAAAGGTGAAAGGGTGATTAAGTTTGTAGGAACGAGGAAGAAAAGGGAAGCAGCGTGAAAGAGGGAAGGAAGGCACGAATGTGGACAGGAAAAGAAGGGAGAAATTATGTAAAAAAAAAATAAAAAGGAGAAGTAAGGAGTGAGTTGAAGAGTTAAGAAAGAGTATGAAAGGGAAAGCTGTAAGGAGAGAATAAATGAGAAAAGGAAAAAGAAATAAGAATGGAGTAAGTAAAGTAGTAATGATTATAAAAAAGGAAGGAGGAAATGAGACAGTGAATATGAAAGAGAAAAAAAAGGAAAAACTCACATGGAAAAAAAAAAAATGGGAAGGAAGGAGAAGTAGAAGACGGAAGAAGAGGAAATAGTAGGAAAAGAAAAGAGAGAGAGAAAAAAAAAGCAGAGTAGCGAGTTGTTACGAAAGAGGAAATAAAATACAAAGGAAAAAGTATATAAACCCGATCACAGTTCAGGTTTAATTTCCTGCACGAGCTTGTTTTGTACTTGTGTTTTGGTGGTGGTGGTAGTGGTGGTGGTGGTGGTGGTGGGCAGTTGTTGTTACAGGTGTTAGCGGCTGTGGTTGTGTTGCTGTTATTGTGTTGGGCCTGTGGTGGTGAATTAGATGGTGTGGAGCTGGGATTGCTGCTGCTGTTGTTGTTGTTATTGTTGTTGTTGTTGTTGTTGTTTTTGCTGCTATTGCTACTGCTGTTATCGATTTTTTTATATTATTTTAAAAGAGAGAGAGAGAGAGAGAGAGAGAGAGAGAGAGAGAGAGAGAGAGAGAGAGAGAGAGAGAGAGAGAGAGAGAGAGAGGTGGGGGACGAAAGTCACTTGGAGTAGATTGGCCACTTGAAATGTTGTTGTTGTTGTTCTTGATGTTGTTGTTGTCGTTTTCTTTTCTTATTGTTCTCCTTCCTATTATTATTATTATTATTATTATTATTATTATTAGTAGTAGTAGTAGTAGTAGTAGTAGTAGTAGTAGTAGTAATAGTAGTAGTGGTAGGAGTAGTTGTAGTAGTAGATCATTATCATCATCCCCAATACTTCGCCTTCATTGAAGCTCCAGGTCCTAGAATTGTACAAGCAAATCTCCAAAACTCTCAAGATCATTTGCTCAAGTCCCAAAATGCAGTGGCTGTGACTTTTGGTGTGGTAATATCGTCGTGCCCTTAGAGAGAGAGAGAGAGAGAGAGAGAGAGAGAGAGAGAGAGAGAGAGAGAGAGAGAGAGAGAGAGAGAGAGAGAGAATGTACGTGGTGTGTTTTACTTCTTTTACTCATTTCCAGCATTTCTTTTTCTCCTGTCGCTAAAAATTATGACCGCGCTGCCAGGGCTTTGTACTTACTCTCACCATTTTTCAGTCCAGTTCACTAATGCAGGAGTAAAGCCACATTTGCTCTCTTTAATCTCTTGTAATTGTCAACACCAGAAGGATCTCCATTATTTCTTATTTATCTTCCTATGACTTGAATTAGTTCAGTGAAGGAATACCATGACGCCTCTGGAACGGGTCGTGGTGTCTGGAACTTTTTGTTTTGTTGTTTTTATATGTAAACACGAAGGCAGTTAGGATTCTAGTTTATAATGATGGTAATAGTAGTAGTAGTAGTAGTAGTTGTCGTTGTGGTATTAATAATAGTAGTAGCAGTAATTGCAGCAGCAGCAATAGTAGCAGTGTACTATCAATACATAACCTACAAAGTACCGGTATAGTCCTTACCACCACCACCACCACCACCACCACCACTACTACTACTACTACTACTACTACTACTACTACTACTACTACTACTACTACTACTCAGCATGTCATTGGGCGGAGTTTTGGGGATTCACAAGACACACAATACTCTTATATTTTAAAACATTTTCCTGACCCCTGGCATGTCTTGTGCAGCGTAAATAATGAAACAAGAGGGTCCGCGTGCTCCATGTCCTGCCCTGCGGCTTAGCAAGGGGGAGAGGCGGCCTCCACTTAGACTCTGCTTCGATCTGTCCCTTAAAAACTGCTTGAGTCGCAGCTGGCGGTTCCGAGGCAGGTGGCAGTAACCCAAGACGGTACAAGGACACACCTGCCGGCCTGCGTTTTCTACTAAGAGATAAGGAAGAGTCGCTATGATTAAAAAACGAATTTAAAGATTGCTTATGGAGAGAAATGCGTGTGGCTGGCGTGTCATAAGCAGCGTGTGCGTTGCTTCAGTTCATGATCTCGACGTCTCACCTGGCAGGCTTCTGTGTTTTACTCCGAGATGAAGAGAAGTCTCTGTGACTAATGAGCGAACCAAAAACATCGCTTATGCAAATCATTGTGCCTAGCGTGTGTCAGAAGCTTTGTGTGTGTTGAATCTGTTCATGACCTCGTTGTCACACCTGCCCGGCCTGCGTCTTCTGATAAGAGATGAGCTAAAAGATCGCTGATGCAACGGAGGAGTGTATTAGTGTGTCAGAAGCAGCGTGTGTTGATTCTGTTCATGATCTCGTTGTCACACCTGCCCTGCCTGCACCATAAGAGATGACTTGCTGTGATGAATGAATTAAATTAGCTAAAAAAAAAAAAGATCGCCTAGCGTGTGTCAAAGGCAACGTGTGTTGATTCTGTTCGTAATCTCGTTAGTCAGGAGCAGAGGCGAGGCAGGGATGAGTCTTTAGTTTATTCTGGCAGGACACACACCAACCCACTGCCGTCCTCGTGAAATATGCACCGGTGTTAAAAATGCATCACATGTGCTTTTTTCTCTCTGTCTCTCTTTCCTTTTCTGCATAAGTGATGTCGATCTAAAAATTACTCCATTCAACGTCAAAAGTAATTATTTAAAGGGTTGTTTGTTTGTTTATTCTGGACAGTAATTGTGTCTGCTTTGGGGTCACTTTTTGTTGGGAGGGAGGGAGGACCTGGGAATGTGTGAGTACACCTATATATATATTTTGGAGGATTGAGTGTGTGTGTGTGTGTGTGTGTGTGTGTGTGTGTGTGTGTGTGTGTGTGTGTGTTAAGACGTCTTGTTTTTAGCTTAAAAATTTGTAAAAAAAAAATTAAATAAATAAATAAATAAGCGTAGAAGAGAACAGAGGAGGAGGAGGAAAACACGAGAGTAATGAGGTGAATAGAGATGGCAGTGACCTCGACCGTGCATTCTTTCCAAGCACGTGCACGGACACTCAAGACTTGACGTTTGTGTGCGCGTGCGGCTGCGTGCATGCGTGCGTGTTAACCTGCTGGTGTTGGCATGATAACACCACCATTCAGGCAGCACGCATCGTATGGAGTACTTTACATAATGCCACGCAGATGAAGAGAACCCACACTCAGGAATCCAGACAGGAGGCGGCAGGGAGTCGGGAGTGACTGGCTTATGTAACGCAGGTGCTGTCTTGTGTGACGGAGGGAGAGGGAAGGGAGGTGCTGTCTTGAGTGACGGAGGGCGAGGGGAGGGAGGTAAGTTTTATCGGTGTGTTTTATCAAGGAAGTGCTGTACTTTTGATTTTATTTGAAGTAAAGGGATAAAAAATACGCCGGAAGATTAAAATTTCAACACGAATAAAAACGTAAAATAAATAAATAAATAAATAAATAAATGAAAAATCACAGAATCACATCGGAACCATATTTCTAAAGTTTCGACCGAATTAACTGCCTCAGTGGCCATTGAAAACAGTCCTGATGAGAGGGCAAAGCGTTCAAGAATGGAGACCTCGCTGAACGTGACAGGCGAATCGTGACGCGGGGCTGCTGAGGTGAGGGGAGGTGAGGGCTTGTCAAGTCACGGTGGCTGCGGCGAGGAAGTCAGCAGCGGTCCCTCGGCGGTAGGGAATCAATAGCAAGGCTTCTAACACTTCCTTCATAATTCACGGAGAAAATCACTGAACTGTGCAATCCATTGTGTCCATTAAACACACGAGGTGGAGGCGACAGTGGCCTGAAGATTGTGTCCCGGAGCTAACGAGGAAAGTTGTGTGTGTGTGTGTGTGTGTGTGTGTGTGTGTGTGTGTGTGTGTGTGTGTGTGTGTGTGTGTGCAAGGGGGAGCGTGAAAATAAGTGGGTGTTGGTTGAGGATTATTTATTTATTTGCATGAGAGAGAGAGAGAGAGAGAGAGAGAGAGAGAGAGAGAGAGAGAGAGAGAGAGAGAGAGAGAGAGAGAGAGAGAGAGATAAAGGCTGACTGACTCCACATCCAGCCCGTGTCACCAGACACCACAACAAGATAACGCCCCTAAGGGCACCGCGTACGGACCGTTACAGACTCAGTGCCATTCCCACCATGGTGCGAGCCATCAATCAATAGTCCCTTCTAGATTTGACTTCTAGATTTGACTTACCTTTAGGATTAATGTCAAGTATTTCCCCATCCCCAATGTACATTTTCAGTTTGTTGACTGCCTAAAGAATAAACCGTTTATTATTTTTTTTATTTTATACACACACACACACACACACACACACACACACACACACACACACACACACACACACACACACACACACACAGACTCACACACACACACGATGTTGATAAGAATATAAACCCATTAATTATAAAAGTGAATCATTTTAAAGTAATAACAACAGCATGAGAAAGACGTGGCAATGAAAAATAAATATCAGAGCGTCACACTTTAGGTCTCATTCTCGTTTCTGCGACTCCTAAAGGTCTCCAGTGGCAGTTATCGGGGTTTGCAAGAGAGTTTCCATGATTACTAATAGTTTAACAGTCTTTATTTATTTATTTCCTTATTTATTTGTTTTATTTATTTATTTATTTGAGGAAGAAGATTTTCATTTTTTTTTTTTTTTTCTTTTTTGGTATTAATGGCAGTCAGTAAGTCCGTCAGTTAGTCCGTCATTTAATCGTCACTCAGCCAGTCAGTCAGTCTGTTAGCCGGTCAGTCAGATAGGCAGCCGGACATACGTAGAGCGCCAGACGCCACGACTGAAAAGTTTAGGCAGAAATAATGTGTTCCGTATCGCTGCCAAATATAAATATGTTCATTAATTCTATTTTACAGGGAGGCTATTTTGCCATGGAAGTATTTAAAGTGAGATCAAATAATATTCTCGTGAATAATTAAATCGGATCAAAACTGATATTTTGCAAATAACTTTTACATATTATTCGTGAAATAAAAACGGTGATCACACGGCCGGGGATCAGCGATACGCGCGCCTGTGACTCGACCAGGACTGAAATAAATGTGGTAGTGGTTTATTTTTAGAGGCTGCTAATTATAAGGTAGAAAAATAAGGTACGCTGAGGTCATGGATGGGGTAATGAGTGTGAGTTACTGTGATATTAATGAGTGGTCAATAATGAATAAATAAATAAAACAGAAAAATATAAAAGCTAGAATGAGAAAAGATGACGCGGAAAGTTACGTGAGATTTGTTTTTCTTTTTCACCACAGAGAAATAACATTGTTTTGGATTTACCACACACACAACCATTGTGAAGGAGACTGACAAAACTAGAAGTGTGGGAAAGAGAAGAAACCTGGATAGTTAACATGGGATTTGAGTTGTTTCAGCTCGTGACGTGACCAGCACAGAGAAGCAATACAGTTTAGATTTACCACACAGAGAACCTTTATTGAAGCGATACTGAAAAAGATACAAGTTTAAGAAAGAGATGAGAAGGAGAATTTTTATGGTAGGTTTATGTTATTTTCATCATAGAGACGAAAATTAATATACCTTAGACATTATACACAGGTTACTGTTGTGAGAAAGACGCACAAATGCAAGAAAGAGATGAGACAAGGAGAATTACGTGATGGTTGTTTTTTTCCCCTTCACATGGCTTAGACTTGCCACTCTGGAAACCATCGTGGAAGGACAGAAAAAAAAAAACCACGTGCAAGAAAAACAAGATAAAAATTACGTAAGATCTTAGTAATTACCACCACAGAAAGGCAATATAGATTAGAATTACCACACACTCACATAGAAAAGTCGTGAAAGAAACACACACACACAGAAAAACACACCCACACCCACACACAATCTAAGAAAGAGATAATACGGACTTTGTTACAAGATTCAGGGTTATCAATGTTATTTATCTTCGCGTGCACTGAGGAAACATAAGAGATAGATATGTGATGTACGTAGTTGTGTAGTCACCGCCGGACCTCACGAGACATGAATGAATCTGAAGCATACATCAAAGCCGAGATAAAGGAAGATTCCATGTTTTACAATAGCAGTTCCCGGGAGACTGGTCGGTGGGAGGAGAAAACAAGAAACTCCTGTGTGTGACATTCCCATAAGATTAAACAAAGTAATGGTCCAGACAACCTTTTGGGGAGGCGGCTATGCGGGGGGAGGGGAAGGGAGTAAGGGTGTGATAGAGAAAGGAAAACATTGCGAGGGAAGGGTAAGGAAATGTGATAGGGAAGGGAAACATAGAGTGGTGTTTGTGTCTCCAGCGTCATGATTGGATGCGTGTAGGAAGAGTGGCGGGAAGGGAAGCTGTTATATTGCTGTGTCTGTTTGTGTTTATTTATCATATTAGTATTGATGAATAAGTGTAGTGGGTGGGAGGGAAGTTGTCCTGTTGCCGTGTGCTCATGTCTCTCTGTTTGTGCGTGTTTATCATGTCGGTATTAAGGGACGAGTGTTGTGGTTGGGAGCCAAGTTGTTGTATTGTTGTGTCTGTGTTTATTGTGTTAGTATTAAGGCGGCAAGGAGGCGCATGATAATTTTAATAGTGTTTTATAAGAAATTTGTCTTTCGAAAGTGGTTAGTTGCTGATCATGCCGTGTTTTTTTTTTTTTTTTTTTTTTTTGTGTATGAGAATCCGGTCAAGGAGAAAATAAATAAATTAAATAAATGTATAAATAAATAAGTAATAAGATGAAATACATTTAAATAAAACCATATTTTTTCTATTTTTATTATTTTTGTTTGCGTAGAACTATTAATTTCTTTCGTTTTGAATCCCATCATAAAGATGAAGTGTATAAGCGACAACAACAACAACAACAACAACGAACCAGCACCACCACCACCAGCACCACCATCACCACCACCACCACCACCACTATAATTATACCATCACCACAACACACACACACACACACACACACACACACACACACACAGTCGTCTGCAGAAAGGAGGCTGAGGGAGGCCGATGCTTTAATTCAGCACACGGGGCGAGACGCAGATCCATACACACTTCCCTTCTCCAAATAAACGGCAGCGAGCGTTGGCTAGACATCGCACCTGCAAATTAGGGAGGGAAAGGTGTGCTGTTTCTCCGCTGAGTTTACGGGAGTCTCGCCTCACCTCGCCTTAGATGCCTGGGCGCCTCTAACACTCCGCTCACAAACCCTAGTGTAGTTTTATCTCCGAGCAAGAACACAGAGGCGAGGGCAAACAGAGATAAGGGGAACGACGGGGAAATATCTTATGCTTCTCACACACACCGACACACAAGAGGAGGGGATAAAAAAACGCTTGGAAAACACTATCTATTTCTTTCTTATTCATCTTGTTTAAAGGACGTGAATAAGAAAAAACGCTTGGAAAACCGTCCTCCATTTTTTTTTTTTTTTTATCTTGTTTGAAGGACATGCGTAAGAGAGGCTGCCCAAGGTGTGTCGAGGTATACGTAGCCGAGTTGGGAATGATTTAGTATTGAAGAAAAAAAAGTACACACACACAACACTAACGCCACCAATCACACTCCCTTTGAGAAGTTTGCTTGGGCGAGACAGTGAGCGAGAATAATGGACGAATGAACTGAGAGGAACAAAGGAGTGTGTGTATGTGTGTGTGTGTGTGTGTGTGTGTGTGTGTGTGTGTGTGTGTGTGTAGATGTGTGTGTGTGTGTGTGTGTGTGTGTGTGTGTGTGTGTGTGTGTGTGTGTGTGTGTGTGTGTATGTGTGTGTTGCTTTTTAATTCAAGCACAAAGAGGGAAAAGGCTGGGTCGGGGATTAGAGAGAGAGAGAGAGAGAGAGAGAGAGAGAGAGAGAGAGAGAGAGAGAGAGAGAGAGAGAGAGAGAGAGAGAGAGAGCTGCTTATTCCTTACTGAGAAGATGAAGAGAATTCTGAGTTACAGCACCAGTTTACGAAGATAACCTGAAACTGATGCTTTCCTGCCGAGAAACTTGAGTCGAGGCACGAGGAAAGACTGACGAAAAAAAAAGAACTGCTGAGGTATTACGGATGAAGATACAACTTGGTGTGTTTGTGAGAATATTCCCGCTGCAGGAGGATGGGTGGCGTGAGCTTAGGAAGGACTGCACTGTAAAGGAAATAAAAGGAAAGAGATGAGGCTGTTACCTGAACCCTATTAGTAATATTCCACATACCGTCTCTCAGTCATAAAGAGTTTTGAGATATTTCATTTGTTCTACAGAAACACCTGAACGTTATACAAAGCTTTATACTGGTTGGATACTGAAAAATACATTCTTTTAATCCTTCTTTTCAATAGGGAACTTTAAAAGATTAGACAAGTTTATGGATGAGGATGATGGATGTAAATGGATAACTATGTTTCATGTCATGTGTAGGCCCGATGGCTTCTTGCAGCTTATGTTCTTTATATTCTAAGCTCCGTTTCGTAACAAAACTGCGTAACATCTGAGCGAATGGAAATGTCTGTACGTAATAGCGGGTGAATATTTACTACGCAATGAAGTTCGTTTACGTAATCAACGCTTCCACACGTATACTTGTCGTGCTACGCTGCCTTACTACTTTGCGTGTTGCAACCACGACTGTACCCAGCTTAAGGCGCCTCCGGTACTAATAAGGCGCCCTACTAAAGAGGTACCAGGTTAGGAGCGGGGAGATGCTGTGACAACAATTGGGACTGGAGCGTCTGATGCCTCGGCTTCTTATTATTAATTACGAGGAACACAGGACGGAGAGGCGGCTCAGGAGAGGAAATGGGTGAGAGTATGTGTGAGTAGGAAGGTTATTGGTGAATATGGGGAACGTGCAACAAAATTATCTGGAGTGTGTGTGTGTGTGTGTGTGTGTGTGTGTGTGTGTGTGTGTGCGTAACTCAGATAGTGGAGTATTTTCCGTGCATTCTCAAGACTGGAGCAACACGCGCTTTAGACTGGAAATCTGACAGCAGCATTTTAGGAGCTTTTCAGATCGTATTTTATATTCCTGCTATATTTTTATTTTCCTTGACTATTTCTTTTTATTCCTTTTAAAAGCGAAACATTTGCAGCAGACCATTATTCTTCTTTTTCTTTTAATATTTCTTCCTTTCTTTTCACTGTCTCATTTGTCTTTCCATTCGCTTGCTTCTGTACTTGTTGGTGAGGAACTTTACTGCGTGCCTGCCGTCTCTGTCTGTCTGTCTTTCTGTCTGTTTGTCTGTCTATCTGTCTGTCTCTCTGTGGGCTGGTTGATAGGTGTTTACCTAGTTGTATTTACCTGATTGCATTACTACTGCCATGGCCGGGACGTAGCTACACCCAATTACATGTTGAAGGAACTTGTGGATGGTTCTGCTCTCCTTCCCTCTGCCTCTCTCTGCCTCGCGAATTACGTACTTTTACTGATACATTTTGAAAGAATCGGGGTTTTTATACTTGAAACAGTCCACGTCATTCCTTCCTGCTTCGTGAATTGTAGGATTTTGTTATTGATTTTATACAAAAGAGGAAGTTTTGCTCTTGAAATGCCTTATGAGACTCTTTGGAGCATAGGAAGTTCACACAAAAGAGTGAGTGAGAGGGAGGTGTCCATATATTGTTTTGTCTTGTTTATGTAAGCTTAAATGAATCTCATACTGCCTTACCTCCGAAGCAACTTTCATCTTAGTGTGTGTGTGTGTGTGTGTGTGTGTGTGTGTGTGTGTGTGTGTGTGCGTGTCAGAGAGAGAGAGAGAGAGAGAGAGATAGAGATAGAGATAGATAGAGAGAGAGAGAGCAGCGGGAGTGACGTGTAACCTGCTGAATGTCTTAGCATTTTGTAATCCTTCACAACTTTCACTACCGGTCATGGAGAGCGGGAGTCTTACTGAACTTCCTCGCTAAACAAGTTAAAGATTCTTAGGGATCGTTTGGCCAGAAGCTGAAGAGGCGGAAGCAGTCACCGCGGCAAAGCGTCTTTTAGTCCCTGCACCACTTTACATGTCAAAGTCTGAAGGGTCTAAGCCGCGGGAGCTAAAACTGCAGGAACAAAAGGACGGCCCAGCCAAGACCTCCAGTCCAGTCCTGCCTGTACGCTTGAGCAATGCGGGGCTCGGGAGGCAGCTTCACTTTTCGTCCCGTCCCCAGACAGCCAAGTGCGGGGCTGCCTCTTTTATCAGCGGGGGGACGGCCGGCCCTCCACGGCAACACTTGACCACCTCATTCTGTCCTTGTGTGTCCAGGAGGCCGCTGGACCTCGGTAAACACCGCCCGGAGTATGTCTTCCTATCTCTCCTCACCGAATGAAACTTTTGTCAGCAGTGTTATTACCATTATTTTCATTTTCATGAGTGTGGTGGGCGAGCGCCTGTCAGCCACGCCGCCCACACACATCCCACCTACTCTTTTTTCTCTTCTTTACGAGTATCCAATACTTATATAATTCGGAAGAGAAAATGTGCTCAACGTTCTCTTCTGTTCTTATCCCAAAGTATTTACGTGTACGGAAATTAGTCTGCTCATTTTCTAACTCCGGAACATTTTCTTTCTGGCCAATACTTCCTTCCCGCGTTCCCCGAAGGCTTGGCGAGAAAGCTACGGTGCTCTTACAGCCAGCTAGTCCTTCTTAGCCTCGCCTCCCCTGCGCCCTCGACGTATTGCCTCCATTAGCAGCATGTTTCTGTTCCTTCGTGTACTCTGGACTCCTCAAGGCACGTAGGAGACTAACATTTTTTGCGCCAGAGTGGAAAATTATTATAATATGGTAGGAATATTTTTTTTTATCCCGCGGCGAGGTTTAAAGGTAAGGGAAATCAGAGCTGCTGACTGATCCATGCTGTAGGTGTGTGTGTTGTTATCTTAAAATGATACACCTTTATTTAGTTTTCATCTATGAACAAGTATACATCTTGAGAAAATTCTTTTAGCAGTTTCCCGCGGAGTGATGCAGGCAGGGCAGGTCCTCGGTGGTGCTTCGGGTTGCGGTGGGCTGCGTCAGGTCGAGGTGGGATGTAGTAAGCCGTAGTGAGTTTGGGCCAATCCATATAAGCCCAAGGCAGTGTGTGGTTGGCGTAGTGTTGGGCTGGGGAAGCAGAAACCAAGTCTTGCCCACTCAGCTTTCTATTTTCACTGCTTCACAATGTATTTTTTTCCATAATCACCCATAAATTTTAGGCAGTACCTTTGTACTAAAGCCTCGTGTATTGTTTGTTGTAACCTAGAAAAAAATACCCAGCTGTAATGTCATCTTCTCTGTATATGCAAACACTTTTCCCCCATAATCACTAAGAATTTCTAAGATACTTATACTAGTCTCTTGAATAATAATGTAACCTAGAAAAATAAAGAGATAAACTGCTGTAATATGTTAGGCACTTACGTTTCTATTCTTTCTCCCAGTGTGTATGCAAATAATTACTCCCGGTGCCCTGAATATTAAGATGACCAGAACACTGAAAATGTGAGGCGCTTATTAAGGGAAATATTTAAAGCAGCATTTAGAGGAAGAAAATGTGATGGTTTATTGTGATGTACGAGTGGTGGTGGAGTGCAGGTCAGCGGGTCAGAAGGAGGAGAGGGGGGAGGAGTGGGAGCAGGTGGAGGTCAGGCAGCGGACGGAACACAAACTTGATGAAATATGACTTACTCGTGTGCCAGCAAAGTTTTCGTGCCTTCCTTTCTTTCTTTCCTGCTCCTTCGTCTTTCTTTTTTGTTTTCTTTCTTCTCGTCCTCCTTTCTTACATATTCCTATTTCCTATTTCTTTTGTTTGTTGTTTCTTTTATTTTCCTTGTTTTTATCTTGTCTATTGCTTCTTTCTTCCTTTCGTTCTTTTTTTCATATAAATTGGTCTTTTTCCAGATTTTCCTCCTCCATTTCAGTTATTTTAATTATTTTCCTTCATCTAAGTTACTGTTTCCTTCCACTTTTTTTTATTTATCTTCCATTTTATTCTTGTTTCCTTTGCAACTATTCTTTTTGTTTCTTTTTCCTCTTTTCCTACTTATTTTCCTCATTCTTTCCTACTTTTTCATTGTTTTCTTTCTTAATAATTTTTCCCATCACTTTTCTTTCATCCTTCCATTTATTTTTCTTGTTTCCTTAACTTTTCTTTGGTTTTCATTCGTTTCTTCTTTCCCTCTTTTTCCACTTATGTTCCTATTTCTCTCACTTTTCTTCCTTCTATGCGTCTTTTATTGGCTTTCGTTCTTTCTTTCCTTTCCTCCATTTAATGTCCTCTTCCTTTCCTGCCTTTTCATTTCTTTCCATGCTCTCTTAAATATTTTCTTCCACGTTTCTCTCATCCTCTTTCGTCTTTAATTTTCTTTACCTTTTTCTTTGTCTTGCCTAACTCTTGGGGTTGTAATATATTGACCTCCCTTTCATAGACCTGTCAATGTCTGCCGTACATTACGCTATACAAGACCGCATACTTACCTGACAAAGCATAAAACATTACCAAGAGAAATATTCATGGTCAATACATCATCTCGGAAACTTTCCATACAGATCTATACAAAGTACATTTTGTAATGTATTCTGGTGCGTCTCTTTTATGTTCTTTCTTTTCGTTCTTCCTATGGTTAGTATTCTGTTTTTTTTTTTTTTTTTATTTCTCATTAGGACGATTTTCAAAGGAAGCAAAGATTATTAGTGTTTTGTTTCTTATCCCATCCATTCATTTCATAACTTCTTAGCACGTCCCTTTTCTTTACATCCTTTGTCTTGTTTATATTCTGAAGCGCTTTGCTCTCTCATTAAGATAAGTGGCTGCAGAGATGATTAGCCATGATCTCATGTTGCTTATCTCATTAATTCATTTCATAACTCCTTGGAGCTCATCAGCTTATTTCTTGATGTCCTTCCTGTGGCTTGTGTTCTGAAGCGCTTTGCTGTCTCAGTAAGACCATGCTCAAAGGCCGCACAGATGTTTAGTCGTGTTGTCATGACGTTCATCCTATTCGTGATGCATGATTCTTTTAAATCATCTTATTAACCTCTAAAGCTCAAGCATACTAAAGCATTATAACATCTTTGAAAAATCAGAATTACTTACACAAGAACCTGTTAAATATTAGACATGAAAACACCGTTGAAAAAACATAATGACATCCAGAACAGCCTGTTCAAGGTGTAGAATCTTTGTAAAACACTAACTAGAATCATGGAAACATCCTTAAAGCCTCAACTTCAACTAGAATCTGTCAAAAACATTCACGATAAGGCAAAGCACCAAAACATCTCGGAATACAGTCCTCTCTTCAGTCACATTATTCTCTCCTTCCCCCGCTGCGTGGCTCCTTCAGTTTACCTTTTCATACTTTATTGATAATTATTTCTCCTCTCCCTTGTAGTTTGTACTTGTTAGTGTCCGCCTCCCTCTGCGCCGCTTCCCTTCAGCCTGACTTCATTAGTTAACGCGGAGCTGTACCTTGCCCGGCTCTGCCTTGCCCTGCCTTGCCCTTCCTTGCCTTGCCTTGCCCCTGCCTTTTCTGGGCCGCGCTCCCCGAGGCCAGATTATACCCTGGCATGTACACGAGCACCGTCGCCAGCCTTAATTAAGATGAAGTACTCTCCGCGATACAGCCCCACTCACTTAACTACTGACTGAGGCGTGACTCCGCGAGAGTTACAGAGCCGCTAAACGCAGGCTGTCGCGGTGGTGGTGGTGGTGGTGGTAGTGGTGGTGGTGAGTGATTGTGTAATGGTTGGTATTATGCGATGGTGATGGAGGTGTTAGGTTATGTTTAATGTAAGGTGTATTGGTGGCAGTGGCGGTTTCGTTGTTAGGTGTTGGTGTTGTTGGTGTTGATGGTGGTGTTAATGTGTTAAGGGTTGTTATGTTGTGGTATTGATGGTAGTAGTGGTGATTATGGTAGTGTTAGGTTTGTTATTATAAGGTGAGGTAGTGGTGGTGGTGGTGGTGGTGGTGTAATAATGATAATAATAATGATAATAATAATAATAATAATAATAATAATAATAATAATAATAATAATAATAATAATAATAATAATAAAAACAGCAGCAACAACAACGCTGGTAGCAGCAAAAGATTATTATGAAAACTAATAGTAATGTAACTTCCTAACATGCTCACCCTTCAACTAATTAACACCAGTAAGTTTGTCAGGCCGCCAGGAGTCAGTCCCCATAGCACGCGTCACTGGTCCCCTGTACCGGCTGGCGTGCCCTATGATCCACACACGTACTGTCTCCCCCTCTCAAGCTCCCTTCAAGAGTGTGTTAGGCCTCGTTAGCCTCCTCACTGCCTCTTTCCAGCGCCCTACAAAGGTTGTATCTGCTCAGGGGCCTGTGTTTCCTGCTACCCTTGCCTCCTCTCCTCTACACAAGGGTTGATAGACACCGGCAGGTTGAAGAGGGGCGGTTCTGAATGGGTCTGTCTTATGGAGCAGTTAAGGGATTGGCTGGATTAGTAGCGGGTAGCGGTGAGCGGAGTTAATTGTGTGTAAAGCCAATTGAGGGATAGATCAGAGGCACGTGGAGTGGGGCCGCTGTGGTGTGGGTGTTATGCATCGCTAGTGGTATTACCGTCTTGAAAGGCCAACTGAGCACCTCTTGCCCCTGCGCCGTTTTGCATCTACTCAGGCGCGTCTGGATTGAGGCGGACGTGAATGGCTGCAGGTGATGGCTGGTGCTGTAATCCCTGGCGTGGACTGGCTATACGTGTCTGAACTCAGGTTATGCTTGTTTGGGAAGACTTGGAGATTGAGGCGTAGTTTGGAATTGTGACCTGTTGACTGTTGTTTTGGCTCCTTAAGCTCCCAGGATCATAGTATAATTTCCAAATACGTAGTGAGGTTACGGGGATTTTCCAGATAGTTATACTTCGTAGTTTGTATAGTGCTTCCGAAATAATGAGTTCTGGTGTGTGCAGTTTTATAGTCTTTTCCTAATAATTATTCTGCTCTGTACGTTTTTGTAAAGCCTGAAAAAAAGAAGTTCTGCTGTGTATTTTCACAGGGTCTCTGGAATAGTCGTTATGCTGTATGCTTTTATAGTCTTTTCAAATATGATTTCTGCTGTGTGCATTTCTATAGGTTTTCTGAAACAGCAAATTGCGTCAG
>NC_087190.1:500000-547500 GCF_035594125.1 Scylla paramamosain | reverse complement strand
TCCATTTTCTCCTTTTTTGAAAATGCGAAAGTCATACGAAGTAAAATAGGCATCTGTAAGTCTCAGAAGAAATAATAATGGCAATAAATCTCTCGTTTTCATTTTTTCGCTTCACTTCACCTTCTCTCCCTTTTTGAAATGTATTGAGGTCAGAGAAAGTAAAAACAATGTGCAAGTAAGTCTTAGAAAGAAATATTTATGCAACTGACTTTTAATACAATCACTGCATCTCTTTCTCTCTTTACTTACTTTCACTTCGTCGCTTTTTACCGTGCGCTATTTTTCTTTCTGAAATATATCGTTGTCATAGGAAGTAAAATAATTTATGTTAGGTCTTTCAAAAATGTATAGCAATGTCTATCACCTTTTACTTATTTGCAATTTTTCTTTTACTTATTTGCAATTTTTTGTTCTACTTGACATTGTTCCTTTTTGAAATGTCAGTAGGACTTTGATCTATCTATATACCTAGTCACACACACACACACACACACACACACGTATGCGTCACAAGTAGGAATGAAAACATATATAACTTTTCTCTTTCTCTTATTTATTTTTATTGTTTTACTTCACTCCATCTTCAATTATTTTATGAAATTTAATTAAAAAATAAATGCATGTGGATAAGGAGGTAAATAATGACCTACATCTTTCTCTTTTCACTTCACTCTACCTTCTATTCCTTCTTGAAATTTAGGAATTTAAAAACAAAAGAATATATCACTTTATTGTTTATTCCTTTTTGAAATGTATGTATCTAAAAATTAACCCATCAAGTCTAAGGGGGAAAATAATAACATATACAATTCTCCCTTCACTGATAACGTAAATACATTTTTCTTTTTTCTTCCATCTTTTTCTTCCTTCCATTTTCTATTCCCTCTTGAAATGTAGGTACGCGCTTCTAAAAATACATGCACACGTCTAGGTTAGAAAATATAAACAGAAATATATCGTTCTTCCTTGTCTCATTTTAATTTTTGCCTTCACTCCTATTCTGTTTCGAAATGTATCTAAAAACAAGTGCATATTGTGTCTAAGGAAAAAAATATATAACAAAAGTGCATCTTGTTATTTTCCTTATATCTTTCTCTTTTACTTATTTTCATCTTTCTGCTTTACTCCACCTCCTCCTCCCTTACCTTTTGTAAATGTATCTGGAATTGAACGCACATGCCTAAGGAAGAAAATAATAATGAAAGTGCATCTCGGAAAAAAAATAAATAACGTACACTTCTCTCCCTTTACTTATTTTCATCTTTTCGCTTCAGTTCACCTTCCCTTGCCTTGCCTTTTAGAAATGTGTCCAGGTCGTGGGAAGTAAAGAAGAAGATATATCTGTGCGGTCAGTTTCATCCTGAGTTTAGCAGCAGCATCGTCTTCCTTTTGCTTCCTTTTATTGCTTTGCCTTAGCCGGTGCAAGTGCGTGAGGCGGTCAGAGCGGATCAGGAGGCTTTCCCCTGAATGGCGGGGTCGGGTATATGAGCCCCGCTGGTCGCCTTGCCTCGCCTCGCTTTGTTGAGGAGTAAGAGACGTCCAGAGAGCTGAGTCCAGTCGAGTCCAGCCCTCCAGGATCTGTCTTGCTCTCAGGACGTGTTGAAACGCTGCTTTTCCTTTTTTTATTGCCAGAATGTTTCGTCATTGTTTGTAGGGTTAGGTTAGAGGTCTTGTGTAACTGAAGACGATTTGGGGAAGAAAACGTATTAAGTTGTTCTGATCAAGGAAAGATATCTTTTTCTCACTTTTCACTCATTCACCTTTGCTTTCTGCTTCCTGCTGATTAAAAACTATATCCGATAGCAACTAGATAGATAGCTTCATTTGTCTTGCACTGAAACCATACAGCGTTCAAGTGTGCTGGAGCCTACAGCGTTCAAGTGTGCTGGAGCCTAAGCTGAAATGAATAATACCACGGAAATTTTGAGATCTCTTGATAAAAGCACGGCGAAAAAGGTTTTGTTGGCAATGGTACAACCCTATAGTACTTGAACTCTGAACGAAGCAAAGTCCTATTTGCTTCACTCGAACAGACAAGAGGAATTCAAATGTCATGATTTAAAAGAACACGGAAGAGCGAAGAAGAGCAGAGTGGGAGAATGAAAGGGAAGAACAAATGAGAGAAAGAAATAAAATGTTGCGAGAGGGAAGAGTGGAAGGCCAATTTTCAGGCTCAGGTTCTGGGTTGGTTTAGTGTGGTGCTAACGAGCCGGTACGTGGAGAGCTGTGCGGGGCTTGTGTTCCAGGCATCCAGCTGCGGTGTGAGGGGAGGAGTCCGCCACCACGCCAGCAACTGAAATGAAAGGAAATGTTGTATTGTGAAGGATACTGTGAGGCGGTGAGGTTGGGTACTAACGAAGAGACAAAAAAAAAATATATATATATATATTGCAAAGTTGGCAGGAATGTACCGAGAGTTCTTTCAAATAAAATGAAGTAAGAGAATGCAATATAGATGCGGTGAGGGTTGCACGCTAATGAATGGACCAAAAAAAAAAAAGATCCTGCCTAATGTTAAATGAATTATGGAAAGAGTATCACCAATAAAAGGAACTAAAAGAAAATGTAATATTGATGTGGTGAGGATATGGTGAGGGTGCACGACAATAGATGAAATATAAAGAATGTATTATGTTATATGAAATAGAACAAGAATTTTCACCAATAAAGCGAGATAAAAGAAAATGTAATATGGATGTGGCGAGGGTGCGCACTGATAGATGGACAAAAAGAATACGTAATGATGAATAAGATGTGGCAGGAGTCCTCACTAAATAAAACGAACTGAAGGAAAATCTAACATGGATGCGGTGAGTGCACACTTACAGGTGAATTAAAGGAATGTGTTATATAAAATGTGATGCGATTTCTTACTCTAGGTGCATAAAAAAGAAAACGTAGAATATGTGACGCTGGATGTACATTAATGAAAGGACTTACAAACGAATATAACGCAAGAGAAGTTGTGTCGGAAATTTTCACGAATAATTCAAGTAAAAGAAAATGTGTTGTGAGACATGCTGTTCGGGTGTGTACAAATAAAAGGGTTAAGAGAATACATCATATTGGAAAAAAGTAAGTAAATAAATGAATAAGATAAATAAACTAATAAAGTAAATTATTTTTATTTCCTTATGAAGAATTATTAATATCTCTAAGTGAAGTACTGAAAGAAAAAGCAGACTGTTTCAGAAAAAAAGAATAATCGTCTGAGAAAAAGCCATTAGTCACGTAAAGAGTTTTTGTTTGCTTACGTTTATAAAGATTCATGACTGAAATACTGATAGATGTGACAGGAGAGAGAGAGAGAGAGAGAGAGAGAGAGAGAGAGAGAGAGAGAGAGAGAGAGAGAGAGAGAGAGAGAGAGAGAGAGAAAGCATATCCCAGGAAACGTTTGATTAAAGAAATGATTGTATTGTTTGTATTGTTGGGTCCAAATAGAAACATCAAGGTGGAGTCTGTCTTATATTAACAAATGTACAAGGTAGCGTTGAGAAACAGAGGCGTGCAAACAATTAAAAGATGAGAGGCGCCTCTGGAATTAATATATGAATAAATTATAAATAATAATAGTAATAATTCCAATAATAATCACACTAATCGAAGAAAATGAACTTCAATATATACTATCACAAGATCATTGTTTACATATAATTCTAAAGATTGTAAACATTTCTCAGTAATACAAAAAAAAAATCTAAGACGCTAATCTTTGAGAGGAAGTACTAACAACAAAATAAAGTACATGTTAGTCTGTTAAAAAACACGAGTTTAATTTCCTTAATGATATTACTGGTGTTATTAGATTAAATATTGTTAGATGTGACAAGAAGAAAATATCCCAGGGAAGAATAGAACACAGTAACATATTAGTCGACTTAAAAGAATTAATTGATTTAGTTATGAATAAATTATTAAAGACAGCACACAGAACACGTATAGTCTTTAAAAAAATGTTTATCTATTTCTTAAACTTAACAATACCGTACCGCTTAACGAAAGTCTCCTGATGTAACAGTAAAAACACCTCTTGAAAAAAGGATAGTTGAAGAAAATGCCAAGCCCAACACGTTAGTCTATTAAAGCGTCTATCCAGCGTCACCCTCCGTCGCCAGCCAAGAATAACACGCCGTCCTCCCTGACAGCGGCGGAGAGATAAATGAGATACTCTGGGGAGGCGGTCTAAGCCTGTTTGGGCCGCGCGGCACGGGACGCCTCCTCACTCGCTAAAAATAACACTCAAAATTTGGGTTCCTGACGAAGGGATGAAGAGAGGAAAGGCTGCGTCTTGTGTGTTGCCGACTCATGTTGCTCCTGCGTGGCTTAATACATAAAGGTTAATAAGGAACTAGACATAAATAAACAAGTGGAAAAGAAAGAAAAAATAGTAAAAAGGCATTTGGTGAGGAGAGGTTGCGTTCCATGTGTTAATAAAATAATGAAATAATGAAGTAAAAGAAATAAAGACCAAGGAACAAAGTGATGGATGGAAAAGGAGAGAGGGCAAGGAACAGACGCAGAAAACATGGAGTGAAACAGATGAAAACAGCTGCGTGAGGAACGAACAGAAGGAGAACAGAAGGACAAGAATAACAAGTGCTCCAGAAAGAGAGAGAGAAAGAGAGAGAGAGAGAGAGAGAGAGAGAGAGAGAGAGAATTTTCTTATATCTTTGAAGAAATTAAGGTAGAAAAGATGGAAGAGCTGAATGGAAAAGCAATGACAGTTACGAAACAGAAGCAAGCAGACACTAATACTACGAAATACTGTTGAAGAAATGACTGAATGAAAAAAAAAAAAAAAAGCAATACAGAATCATAAACAGAGTACAGAATTATAAGGTGAAAACACTAAGATTCATATTGTGACGACTGGTGACGAAAGAAAAAAAATAAAGGAACGAAAAAACAGATTAAAAAAGAGAGAAAAAAAAACAGATTAAAAGAGGGAAAAGCAGATTCCAGTACATTACGAAATACATATGACGAAAGGAAAGAAGAAAAATTCGAAGCTCAGCAGAGAGATAAAAGTTCATTAGAAAAATAAGAGTTGAAAAAAGGTGAAAAGAGACAATGATGTATTAAAATAAAAAAAAAATTACTAGAAGAAAAAAGACAAAACAAAATAAGCTACCACACGTGACTAGAAAAAAGGAAGCATGACAAAAAGGAAAATAAATACATGCAAAATAAAAAAAAAAAAAATGCAAGAGGGAAGTAAAAATTTGGAAAAAAGGGAGAATTTTAAACACGCTCTTGGCCGCCAAACAAAAAATAAATAAATAAATAAACAAAAATAAATAAGCAGATAAAAATAAGAAATAAATCAGTCATTCACTTATTCAGTCAAATGAAATAAACAAAGGAAATAAATAATGAATACAGATAAGAATAATAAAAATACAAATACTAAATAACAAATAAAAGATCAATATAAAAACATAGGGAGTAAAATTAGTAAGCTACATTTACACGTCGCAGCTAAATTAGTATCTTTGTATTCTGTGTCCCTCTACTTTCCTGATTTCGCTGGCTATTTTTTTTTTTTTCTCTACGTTGTATTATATTTCAATTTTCGTTTTGCATTTTCTTTCTCCCTGGTTATTATTCTTTGCCTTTTTAATATTGTATCGTTGCTTCTCATTTTCGTCCTTTTTTTATTGACATTTCTTCCTTTTTTTTTCAGTCAGATATTTTCAACGTCCTTTCCTTCCACCTTTTCTCATTTGCTCCCTTCTCTGTTTTTATACTTGTCTCTTTCTTCTCCATATCCGCCTTCCCCGTAGTTTATTTTACCCATTTTGCCAAATCTTTTATGCTTCTGTTCAATTCTTCCTTCCTTCCCCTTTTCATTTTACCCTTACTCATTTTCTGGCGTGTCGTCGCTATTCTTTCTTCCTTCCTTCTTCTCTCGTCAATTTTAGCTTCCACCATTTTCCCTCCCGTCTGTGTTTCCTCTTCGCTCATCTGACGCTTTCTCCCGCATTTATATTTCATCGTTTCACTGTTTATTCTTCATTATACGCGTTGAAGTGGACGCTCGCAGCAAAATGTATCCGCCGTGCCGGGTTCTCCCCAGGAACGTATATTCTTTCTATTCTTTCCATTTGCATTTGGCTCCGGGTTGCGTCTTTCCTCCCCCGGCCAGATAATACTTTGCCTCGCCATTGCCTCCATCTTCCACCCTCCTTCCATTTCTTCGTCTGGATAATAATGACGTAATTAGAGATCATTAGGTATTTGAATAATTCCTCGGAGGGAGAGCGGCGCCCCCGGCAGACGCCCCGAGCCGCTGGTTAATTATGCAGAACGAAGGACGAGAGGAGGAGGAGGAGGAGGAGGGGCGAGCCGTCTTTTTGCGTCACTGCTTCGTGCTCTTTTTCATCTTTTCGGGGCAAATATTAACCTGGAATGCCCCGCGTGCTGCCGCGACGCCACGCTGGGAATGGAACAGAGTTAATATTTGACTTGGAATTAGTGTCATATTCTTACTTGAAAGCGACGGTAATCGGTGTGTATTTTTTTTTGCCACGCGCTGGTGCAGCCTTCCCTTCCTTTCCCTCGTCTCGCCGCGGCAGGGACGAGCTGTGTGAAGCAGAGCCGAGATACGAATGTTGCGCTAAATATTGGATCAGGAAGCGTAGTTCTTTTAGCAACGCCGACTCTGGCAAGCTCCTGTTTCCTTATTCTAGTTTTTTCTCCTGCTTTATTTATCTTTTCGCTTTTTCTTTCTTTTCTTTTTATGAGTGGCGAACAATATCAGATCACTTAGGGAATCTTGACCACGATTATATTTTTCCTTTACTTTTTCCTACTTTTTTTTCCCCTCTTGCTTCCATCTTCATCATGACTCTGTGAATAAACTACCACACCACTCTGGAACGCTCAGTAGGACACTGTTTTGTTTATTCTTTTGCAAGCTGCTATTTTCTTGTTCCAGTTTTTAGCCCTTCTATAAATAAATAAACATAATATTTTCTTACTGTTTCTTGTACGTAGGCAGCAAATTTAACTTTTTCTCAACCGTCTTTTCGTTTTCCGTGCTTTTTTTTTCTCTCATAATGACTCATGAGCGAAATATCAGGTCACTTCCAAATGTAAGAACAATATTTAGTTTCTTTCCTCTCTTACTCGTATATCAACAGCAAATTTACTTTTTCTTCCCGCTGGTTTGTTTTTCCTTTTATAATTTTCGTTGGTTTATGAAGAGCGCATTAATTCAACTCGGATATCTAGGTAGAATACAGTATTGTTTCTTGTGATTTCTCGTACACCGATAGCAAATAAATTTTTCACTCCTTGTTTTGTTTTTCCCCTTCGTTCTTTTAATCCTCTTTTTTTTATGATTCATGAGATTATGAGATCATTTCTGAAATCTAGGTAGAATACGATTTAGTTGGTTTTTCATTGGTTTTGTTTTTTTCCCCCCCCTTTTTTTTTTTCATATAGCTTGTACGCACAGCAATATCAACGTTGCAAATAAAATTCTGCATGGAATTTGCTTCATTTCTCTTATTATTCTTCGTGCATTTGGAGCATTTTTTTCTACTTTCCTTGGTTTTTTTTTTCCCTTTTTTTCATATGGTTCATGAAAAAGTATGCAATTTAAGTAAACACGACTTTTTTTTCTTTTTTGCCATTCTTTCAACATCTGAATCACGTTGTTTTGTTTCCCCAGCTTTACTCTAATCATTTGCTTCCTTTTTTTTTTTATTACGACATACTAGTTTACCAACACCATCGCAACACTCTTGTCTTCGTTCTTAAGCTTACCATTTTTCATTATGATCTAAGGAGTATTAAATGTGAAGGATGATATGGAAAGACCGCGGCAAGGTCTAAATCTTAAGGACTGAATAAAGCTCACTGAAATAGACGCAGGTATAAATAAAGTGAATATAAATATACAGTTAAACTTAACGTCATATTATATAACTATTTCTTGAAGATATTTTATTTTCCTCTCACTTTACCTTTTTATCTTCTCACGATGTTAAGGAAAAAAAAATAACGAGAATCGACGCAGGTATAAATAAGTTGAATGCAAATACGTAATTGAATACCACTACACAATATTTAACTATTTCTGAAGATCTGTAATTTTCCTCACTTTCTTTCTTCTCGAAATCTTAAGGAGTAAAAAAGATAAGAAAAAGAAATCACGGAAATCAACGGAGGTATAAATAAATTGGATACAAATACATAATTAAATTCAACCCCATATTATAAAACAATTTTCTGAAGAGGCTGTATTTTTCTCATACTTTTTTCATCCTCTAAATCTTATGGAGAACGAGAGAGAGAGAGAGAGAGAGAGAGAGAGAGAGAGAGAGAGAGAGAGAGAGACGAAAAGTCGACGCAGGTAAAAATAAATTGAATACAAACACATAATTAAACTTAATATAACCTCATTTCATATTTGCGTAAGGGCCTCGTATTTGTATATACTTATTCCTGCCGTACCTTGACCCTGACCTTTGCCGCTCTACCCCTTTCCCCCTCTGCCTGAAATAGGACTCGGTGGCTCTATGGTACAGTGCTCTCCTCGCGGTATAATGGTTGTGGGTTCGATTCTCGCTAAAGGCAGTTTTTCGTTAGGTGATATAGCGCTTTTTCGTAACAATATCCGGTGTAATATGACTTCGTTGTTGTGACGCTGTAAGTCGGGTTTTCTTTCCCACAAAAGATTTTAACGGATTCTTCTTTCCTTCTTTTCTTTTTCTTTCTTTTTCTTTCTATCCTCTCTCTCTCTCTCTGCCCCTTTCATCTTTCTTTTCTTCATTTTTTTTTTTATCTCAACCCAATCTTACCTCCTTTATTCACCATTTTTGCTTCTTTGCTCTCGTCCTCTTCTCCTCTCCCATATCTTTTCCCTCGCCAATCTTCCCTCATCCATTTTCCTTTCCTTCTCCTGCCCCTTCCTCCCTCCTCGTTCTTTCATCACCATCTTTCCCTCTTCCTTTCCTCTCCCCCTCTTCCCTTTTTCCTCTGCTGTCTCTTCCTCTCTTCCTCGTTATTTCATCACTATCCTTTCCTCCATCCTTCTCCCCTATCCCTCTCCCATCCTTCCTTCCTCCCTTCCTCCCTCGCCCTTCGTGTTCATAACAAAAATGCAGCGAACCTCCCTCGGGCATAACAGGATTTCCTAATTTTCTCCCTCAATTAAGGGTTCCTGATAAGAGGCTCGAGGGGGTGATGTGCTGGGCTTTCCAGTGGGTCATTCCTGGGGCGGGGCGGTCGGACGGGCGGGTAGGCCAGGCAGTGCTTCAGGCAGACCTGGGGAGGCCCTTCAAGATCTCCTTTCCGACCCCAGCTTGGATATTGACCGCCTCGCCCTGAGTCTATGTATGGACGCACCGGGGTTCGGGTTTATGATTAGTTTTTGCTTCACAGAGAATAGACGTTTTGTAATTGTCTGAAATTTGTAGTTTGTGTGTTTGTTTATTAGTTTAGGTAAGGAGGGAGGTAAGTTCTTTGATAAGTCATTTTTGCGTCACAGAGGATATTCTTATTTGATTTCATGTTTTTCTTCCATGTTAACTGTTTTTTTTTTTTATTTACAGGCTAAGTTTGTCAGCGCTAAAGTGGAGTGTTGTGGCGCGGTGAGTACCCAAACACTACCCATTGTTCGTCTATAAGGCTCGATGGCAATTGTGAACAGAAATGGAAGATGAGAGCAGGCCAGTGGAATATTAAACGAGAATCTGGCGGGACACTGAGCCAGAATCACGACCAAAATAACTGTGCACGACCAGGACATGGAACATGAAAACCAAGGGAAAATATTCAGACTCAACATAACGAAAGATTGGTACAAAATCCATGTCAACACACACGCACATCTCCTCTGCAGCCTTCCCATTCCCAACACACTCTCTCTCCCTCTCCCTCTCTCTCTCGTTTGTGATATGAATCTATATTTTATGAATCTGAGCCTGAGGACCTTTCCCTGTTTTCTTGTATTTAGTTTGTCGGCCACAGTTATTTTAAGTTTATCTTTATCACTGCTAATCCCATTACGTCTTGTTCTAACTTTCCATTTGTGTTCGTAATTGTTAACAAGCAATGTTTCTTCACTACAAATTTCACCCTTATGTTTAATTTACTGCAAATTTCTTCTTTATGTTCAATTTAATATGTCTATAATTACTATCACCTATTTTAGCCGTTATCACTGCTAGTCCCATTAAAGTGATACTCCACGGCTTATTCTACTATCCAAATGTGTTCGTTATTGTTAACACGTTATGGTATTTTAATAAGACGTTTTACCCTCTTGTCTAAGTTCACGTGGCGATATTATCAGTTACTTTAGGTTTATCGCCCTCGCTCCTGCCATTACGGTGATCCTCCACGGTTTGTTCGTATTTTTCTTTTTGTATTCGTAACTTTTAACACACACTATTTCTTTGATGCTAATAGTACCCTCATATGGCTGTATTATCAGTTACTTAGATTTATCGTTCTCGTTTGTGCCATTACAGTAATACTTCACGATTTGTTCTTTCTTTCCAAATTGTATTCGTAACTGTTAGCAAGGTACATTTATTTAATGCAAAATTCACCATGTCTAATTCCATGGGGTATATTATCACCTGTGTAATGTCGTCTGCATATAGTGTTAATGCTGCTAATGGGCGTCGTTGGGGAGCTTGTCTGTGGTAATTATTAGTCTCAGTCATGTGCTTAACTAGTCAGTCAGTTAGTTGATTAATAGGGCAGTTTGTTAAATAGTCAGCCAGTTAATTAAATGGTCAATTAGCAAATCATTTAGTCATTAAGTTGGTCAATCAGTCTAACAGTTATTTAGTCTATCATTGATTTAGTTCGTTCATTGGTCGTTTCTTGCGCATGTATTAGAGACTGTTGGGGGCTCGTGGCGGGCATTTACACATCCATGTATGAACAGTGATGACAGATAGGTATTCATATTATAACAGCCACTCAGGGGCGTTAGATAAGGGTATTTCTTCTTGGTATATTATTACGCCAGGTTATTGACACTCGTTCATTCTTGTGTGTGTTTACTTGTCCCATATGGTGAACGTAAGAGTGAACGTGAGGGTGAACGGTTCCAACTGGAAAAGGACTCTTAATTAATCTCTATGCAATACAAAATTAACATAAGTAACATCACAAAGTCCACATGAAGGCATTAGAGCAACACATTAATGAAATCACTATGCACACGTGTCAAAAAAAAGAAAAAGAAATTAACAAATACATGATAAATAAACTACTAGCTAACAAGCTATGGTGACTATCCTTACGGTGTAAAGACCCTTCTGGGTCACATAAATCTCACATGAATGTTTGATTACCTAACTATGACAATTTAAGTTAAAATCACAAAAAACACAACATACATGTAATAGTTCTGGGTGTAACGTAAAGTAAATACTACAGGAGAGAATAACAAGCAACAAAGTACTACACTTTCCTAACATATTCCTAAACCTATCACAAATATAATAGAGGAACACTCACCAATCTCTGGCGCTCACAGGAAATAACTCCACAGGTTTAAATCCAACAATGTGTGTGCGGCTGCTATAGCACAGATAGAATGCCGGCTTGACCTCCCTCCCTGAGCTACCTTCCCTCGGTTTACCGCTCGAGGGATTCATACACAAATGAAACACTCATTAACACTCATTATTCCTAGGTAGTTATCATATGAAACGAGCAAATACTATGAAACAAACAAATATGAAACGAGCAATATACAGAAATAATTTGTATAGTGACCACCATCAAACACCATGTGTTACAGATATTCATATTTGATACATGGGCTGCCACGTGTAAACTTATTGATTCTTGCAGTTTTCTCCTCCTTTTTTTTATCTTATGGGTAGGCGCCACTTTTCCCACAAAGACGGAGGTTACTGTATATAAGTAATCTAAAACTGGCAGTAATCTAAAACTGGCAACCAACATATATCATTGAAACAGATCGATGTGTTTATAGAGATCATTCATTATATCATCGAAGTCAACATCGTATTTTCTGCAATTTATTTACTTATTTATTTTATTTATTTATCGTTTTTTTTCTCTCTCTTGAATGGGTTGGGTGAAGTGGGAGGATGAGGAGTTACTTACTGTAAAATAAGTAATTCTCCTGACGATTAAACCTGCACCACAGCACACACCACCACCACAGCACCACATCACAGCACACCACCACCACGTCACCGCCACAGTACACAATAGCAACGCTCATTAGACCACGCAGGAAACTTCAATCATTGATAAACTAGTCATGGAGAAAATGCATTAATTTGACATTTATTTGCGCAGTCTCCCGTTCATGTAGAAAACAATATATTGTGCATTTTAACGGGGCAAAGAAAGCGTGTCATTTTAATTTTGTGCAGCTTCCTTTTTTTCACGAGGCCACGACCGTGTTAGCTAACTTGCCAGCCGCCCGCCCATGCAACGGAACAATAATGAATTTCAACACAATAAAAATAATACTCATTTTCCGTGACTTCCGTGAACATGAAACCACGATCAAGCAAGTCAACCGTCCGTCCATCCATGTGAAAAAACAATACTGAATTTCAACATAACATAATAGAAATAATTTAATTTTGCGCGTTCTCTGTAAATATGAAACGATGATCAAGCAAAGTAAGGACCATATTCTGAAACACTACATACAAAAGGCTGTAGCTGAAGTTAGACATGTTTTCAATGGTGTTTTTACAGTTCTAGTGACAGATTAACAAGACATCATTAACTTTATTAACAGGGGAAATACTCTTTAGAACCTGTCTTACCATCTCTGTTCCCTTTGAAAATAGTCTTGGTGAGAGAGCAAAGCGTTTCAGAATACGAGCGTCACCTCAGAAAAAGAAAATGAAAATAATTCGAGCTCAGAAGAGGAGAAATAATTTTGTGCGACCTCCGTGAATACGAAACTAGAATCAAGCAAGCCAAACAGGTCAGCCATGTGTGAGAATAACAGAGTAAAGAAAAGTAGAGTTAATTCTGTGCACTGACCGTAACACAAAGCAGTGCCCTTACTATTATATCAATGAGGCTTTATTTATTCTCGCCTCTCCGCTAGGCATAGGTCACAATAGCACCCTGTAGTGAACACTGGCCACGCTATCATAACACTACCACAAATGAGGAGGGAATTGGTAACCTCATTGCCTTTAATCTGTTTATTGTCTGTACATCGAGTGGGAATTAAAACATTGGAAATCTTGTTTTTTTTATTTATTTATTATTTTTAAGGGAGTGATAATGTAGGAGGTTCTTTTATTTTTTGTTTTTGGCCAGCATCCTTCATGCACATAAGAGATAAATTAAATGTATATTGTTTAGATGATATAATAAAGCGAATAAAATAAAGCGAATATTCCTGATCTTCAGAGAGAGAGAGAGAGAGAGAGAGAGAGAGAGAGAGAGAGAGAGAGAGAGAGAGAGAGAGAGAGAGAGAGAGAGAGAGAGAGAGAGAAAAAATATTCGAGTCACAGATGAGAATAGCAGAGCAGTCTGTTTGGGGGAAGCCTGGGAGTGAATTAAACATAGATTGTAGGATTGGGGGAAGGTGGGACGGAAATAAAACAACATGGACCACACGCAAAACATTTCCACCATCGACGTGAATTTGCTGCTGATAAAAAAAAAAAAAAAGCTGAAGGGAAAACAGTAATATGGAATGAGTAAACGCATCTTTCTCTCTGCTCGCCTCTCTGTTTAGATTACAGTGTGGCAAGCTGTGGCTTATCCAACAAGTTAATCTGAGCGGACTAATAAATCTTTCACGATCCTTTCCTGCTCTGTTCTGTATGTAGGTCAGTGTAGCTAACGAACACTCGTATTCTCAAATGCCTTTAAGTTTCACGAGGATTATTTTGAAATGTTATAAAGTATGTAGATAATTTTTTTGGGTCCTCATCTGTGGTATTTTTTCTTACTGCTGTTACAGATTCATCGTTAAAGTTTCATTAGAATCGCAACAACAATGAAAATGTTGATACCTTCCACTTCAACCTGTTTTCAAAGACCACATAAACGATTATTTGAGTTCTTGTGTTTTTTTTTTTCTCTCTTCATTCGTGGTACAGAATCATTGTTACATATGCTACCATTAGAATCGAGACACCCTGTGATATCTTCTATTTAATTAAGCCTATGCAGTTTTCAGTTTTGAAAGGCCACATAGTTGGTTTCTCATGTGTTCTTTTTTTTTTTTATTACTGATGCAAATCCATGTTTTGTACTGATGCAAATCCATGTTTTGCTATCATTAGAATCGTGAGATCTTTGGAAACACTGATATCTTCCACTTGAATCCATTAGCATTTTCGAGAACTGCTTTCAAAGAACAGATAGTGTAGTAGGATAGTATAAGAGGTGATAGGTTGGCTGTAATACGTGGGTTACTCTGTCTCCACACTGTAAGTACCACACACTATATCAGTTGGCAGACCCTTCCTTCATGTGAACAGTAGTAGAAGCGTTGTGTCTAATACGTAATAGGCAGTAGATTATATAAGAGGTGATAGGTGGGCTGTAATACATGGGTTGTTGTGTCCCTACACTTTCAAGTATCATTTGTTGTCCTTTAGGTATCAGTTGATGGTCGTTTCCTTTACATCTCCACGTATTCCGAGAAAACCACCAACAAACACATCATCCCCGGTATTCTCGATCCTGGCACAGTGAAAAGAATCTGGCAAAGGCTCTTCCATGGTAGCTCTATTTAAGCCTTCCCACCAGTTAGAGGAAAACAATATTGCTTTGTTTTGTTGATACGGAACCTCTGGTCAGGAATTACACACACACACACACACACACACACACCACACACACACACACACACACACACGTACACACTGCAAAAGGTTTTCTACTTTCTCTCATCCCTATTCTGTCCACCTCTCTAATGCTAAAGTTAGCAGTATATCACTCTTTCATCCCTTTCAGTGGTAAACTCATGAACTCTCTGTGTGAGTCTCTATTTCCTCCTACCTATGACTTTAACTATTTCAGGAGGGAAGTTTCAAGATACTTCTCCAATTTTGTGTAATCGTTTTGCCCGTTTTTCCTTAGGGACTAGCATTCCAAAAAGGTTTTCTTTTTATATACGAGGTTTTGTAACACTTGGCCAGATCCCCTCTTACATAAGAAGAACCCCTCTTACATAAGAAAAAATAATAATTTTAAACTTATCTTAAGCTTATTTCTCAAAGCAGGATGGAAATTTTTCACGATGACTGGCAGGGAATGAAAAAATGTGGTTGGCGAGGCATGGTTGCCACACACTGCGCCAGCCAATAGCCACGGCCACACAATATCATGCAATAAACTTTGATGTTCAGGTTTTCTAGACGAGGAGAGGCTTTGAGTCAATAAAACAACACACTGATTTGGGCCCATTACGTTTACATGGAATTAACGAACAATCCACAACAGTCGTGCGGAGTTTGTGTGCAAATGGCGCATCAGTGATCAGATTACAGGAACACGAGCACAGAGTCACCGCTGGAAATGTTGTTGTCATGCGGCGAAACACAATACTGAAGCCAGGCCATGCTTTGGTGACGCCAGATGCAACACACACACACACACACACACACACACACACACACACACACACACACACACACACACACACACACATCGTTGAAAAACATTAAACTTGATGAAACACACACACACACACACACACACACACACACACACACACACAAACGAGCGAGCCCACAAAAATACCCTTCGGGAGTATCTTAATTTTTTCTGACGTTTCAGAATTAAATTATCTTGAACTAATTGAATTAACCTGAATTATTAAAGCTCAGTAAAAACAATCAAAACTTTCACCATCTTCCACATTTTATTTATTTTACTTATTTTTTTTTCATTTACCAATTTATTTATTGAGAGTGGAACCTCAGTATTCTCAAAGCGTTAAACATGATCATCTAATGGCCTTTGTAGAGTCACGGCCAGTAGTCAAGTAACCATGTGCTCTCATTTGCACTGTATTTAGCATTTCTTTTCAGTCTTAAGTTTCCTGCTTAATGTAAAGTTTCTTTTAATAGCGTTTTCGGTTGAGTAACTATATATCAATCACCTAACCTAACCTAACCTAACCTGCGGTGTTGGTTTCTGGAACATCGGGTGTAGTAGGGCAATGAGGTTCTTACTTGTAAATATCACTTGGTCTAGACAGTATTTACCATGCAGTGTCTGAGTGCGAAACCCTTTTACCGGGAGTAGTTAGTGTCGCCACCTTATTACTCAGCTGGCAGGGAGAGAGGGACAGGGTATGTTGGGGTGTCTTGTGAGCTACGAGCAAATACCGCTTCCCTTAATTAGGATCAGCTACAAGGCCACCGAGGTAATTATCAAGCGTGTAATTACCATAAATATATTTCGGTACAGTATTAGTGTATTAGTGCCTGCGAGTGTATTAGTGCTTGCGAGAGAGAGAGAGAGAGAGAGAGAGAGAGAGAGAGAGAGAGAGAGAGAGAGAGAGAGAGAGAGAGAGAGAGACCCACATCCAGACAGAGAAACCCACCGGACCACCAGCAGACGGACCGGAGCAGACACAGGGCTACAATCCCCAGCCTCAGTGAGTCCCGGTAATTCCCCGGCGGCTTTCTCTCTTTAAGGCAAGACTTTGTGAATTAAGGAAACATTTATGTAGCAGAGGCCGAGCCGCTCCTCAAGACTGGATGCTCAAGGGAAGGAAAACATATGGCCTTGTTTTTATTTCTGGTCCCCTTCCAATATTTTATCAGTATTGTTTCCTCCTTATTTGTTGATGCCGGTGGTGGTGGTGGTGGTGGTCGTGGCGGCAGCGGCGGCAGTGATGGTGGTGGTGGTGACTTGGTTTTGGAGAGACTACTGGAAAAATCACAAACAAAACGTGCTTTTTTCGTGTACTTTATAATTAGAAACTGAAACATTACATGGAATCACTCAGTTTATGCTACTAGTAGATTAATAATTAAGGAAACAGTCTTTTGTATTGAGAGACGAGTAATTTATCTATGAATCGGGGTATAAGTAAGTGTAATGAAGTAAACACTTCATATACAGCAAACCACGGAACACAATAGGAACTTATAAAGTAACGTTGAGGTGATCTGGTGGAGTTTGTTCTTCCTTTGTGTTCATTTGAGTCTTGACCAAATATTTATTCAGACCAGCTCATGAATGACACTAAAAAAGAGATGATGTAGCTCCCCCCATGGTGAGCTAACTTTTAGGGAACTCTCGTGTATTTCAGCAAGGGCTTGTGTCTTAATAAACTCGGAGTGAAGTTAAAGATACGTCATCAAATTATAAATATACCTGTTGGGGATGTTTTGTTGTGAGGATCAGAAAGTACGAGTTATATATAAAGAAAACTTGAAAACCTTAACTTGACAAGGCTGAGAAATAAAAGTTGAGGAAAGTTAGTACAAACTCTGAGAAACTAGGAAAGCTTTTATATTGATTAAAACTAAAAAGAAAACGTTCGTAGTTCATTTGCAAATGTTTTTAGTTGTCACTCAAATGAAAGGATTAAAAACTCCTTATATTAAGAAGAAAATCAGAAAGTTGAGAAATAGCAAACAGAAAAACTAGGGGTAGTTTACTTTATAATTAGAACTAAGTGGAGGCGAGTTGTTTGGCAGAGGAAATAGAAGAAAGTGGAAGGCATTGTGGGAAAGAAATGCATAGAAGTAAAAAGAATAAAGTATCATTGCTAGGATGAATTTGGGTATAAAAAGAAAACCAGTGAATGAAGGAGACACACAGCTGCCGGAGAGGATTGGAGGAGGTTGTGGGAGGACTATCTTGTATTTAAATCATAGACTGTTAATGATGATGATGTTGATAGTGGTGGTGGTGGTGGTGGTGGTGGTGGGGTGGTGATGGTGTACGTACTGTTTGTAGTTTATATAGCGGGAATAAAATAATCAAAATAGAAATGTCCATCCTCCTCTTTCTCTTCCTCTCCCTCTCTACTGTTTTTATTTTATTGTATTATTTTTGCAGTGGTATTTTCAGCATGTCAAAACCTCGCAAAAGTCAATATTGTTCTGGCGTCAGTCGTTTTCCAGCCCGGTGACCAGCGATTGTCTGAGAAATGTATTGGAGAGGGAGGGGGGAGGGAGGCAAGGGGTCTGGCACGCGCTCCACACACACACACACACACACACACACACACACACACACACACACACACACACACACGTTCGTAATAGTAGTAGTAGTAGTAGTAGTAGTAGTAGTGGTAGTAGTAGTAATAGTAGTAGTAGTAGTGGTAGTAGTAGTAGTAGTAGTAGTAGTAGTAGTAGTAGTAGTAGTAGTAGTAGTAGTAGTAGTAGTAGTAGTAGTAGTTCATGAGCCTGTGTGTCTTCTCATTGCAACAGTATATCTAATAATTTGCTGCATTGACTTCACTTTTGTCCCAGGATTGTCTCATGTTCTCTGATCTGGTGCAAATCAGCTGTGCCCACTTTGCACTCTGTCTTATGTTTTTCCTATAAGCCTCGCGTCCTCTGATCTGCTGACAATTCCCTTACAAGACATGAGAGTTGATAGATTATTAGATTAAAGAATTTAAGATTGGGAGTCAAGGCTTAACTCAGTGGAATCGTATGCAGTGTTGTCTGAATACTGAACACGGCTATACGATACATTGTGTGTTGTAAGGAGTAAATTTTGTGGCTAGAGAGGAAAGTATTGTGTATACATTTAAGTATTAGTACAAAAATGTATTGTAAGATGATAGCTGATATTTTCTTATTCCCCATAATTTGGAGTGTTTTATTTTTTCATCATTTCATCCTATTAGTTCCTCTCATTTTTTTTTTTTCATGATTTACAGTTTTCTTTTTTGCTCCTTACATTATTTTCAACTTTTCTATTATCTCATCTCTCTTATGAGGGGAAAAGAGCTTTATTTTCTATCATTTCTATAGGAAATACTCTTATATAATTCTATATATATATTTCTTATTTCCTCCGCACCTTTCTTGTACATTTTTCAATTGGTCCCTCTCTCTTTGATGGGGAGAGGGAAGGTAGGAGCGAGAGAGAGGGAGAGAGAGAGGGAAAAGATCCAGGGCCCACATCCGGCGCCGTGAGACTTCCGGGTTCTGATAAAAACCTTTTTGCTTGGTCTCCACAATCTTTTTTTTCCTCCCTCACTTCTCGAGATAAGATACAGCGACGTACACCTGCACCGCCACCACCACCACCACCACCACCACCACCACCACCACCGTCTTGCTTTATCTCTTTCCTAATGAAGAATGTGCAAGCAATCTTACGTGCAGCTCCAAAGGACAAGAAACTCAAGTATTCATACGTGGTTTAATTTAAATTTCTCTCAGGCTGAATATTATTTTGGATTTCTTTTTCTCCGGAGTTAAGGAAGAGATATGCTTGTATGTACGGAGTGATAGACAAACAGACGAACAGACAGACACACAGACAGACAGGTACACACACACACACACACACATTATCTCTCTCTCTCTCTCTCTCTCTCTCTCTCTCTCTCTCTCTCTCTCTCTCTCTCTCTCTCTCTCTCTCTCTCTCTCCAAAATCACTCAGAAAAAATCTCCAGAAGCAACACAAACCAACAAGAGCTGACCTCACCCATGTGTGTGTGTGTGTGTGTGTGTGTGTGTGTGTGTGTGTGTGTGTGTGTGTGCGTGTGTCAGTGCCCGTGTCTGTCTGTGTGTCTCTGCCTTGCCTTACGCCGTCTATTTTTGTAAGCCTTCGCATTTAACTTAGATCGTTTCCCGCGGGCCGAGAGAGGCAAACTTTGAGGATCATCTTGGGTGGCGCGACGCACTTACTTAAACTTCCCCAACAACTGAGAGAGAGAGAGAGAGAGAGAGAGAGAGAGAGAGAGAGAGAGAGAGAGAGAGAGAGAGAGAGAGAGAGAGCTTGGCGTTCTAGTAAGGCTGTCAATTTCTTCCTCTTGTAACGACTGGACTTCGTTCCTCGTTGAGCGGCCGCTGATAGACAAAGGACTCGGTAACGTGGTGCCTGATGGCTGGTTGAGTGGAGACAAGAATTAGATGGTTAGTGGAGTGGAGAGAAGAAATAGATAACTCGCTGAGAAAGAAAGAATAAGAACAAAGATAAGAAGACAGACAAATAAACAGATGGTCATAGACAAACATGAACGCAGCCAGCCAGCCAGCCAGCCAGCGAGCCAGCCAGCCAGACAGACAGAGAAAATTTCATCGGTAGTTTCATCCTATTTTACATAGTGAATAGCAGTAGAAAGACGACACACATTCATCCCTCACCCGCCGTAACAGTTTATCTCTCTGAGCCAAGCGTGTGTTTATCCCGTGTGTTGCCTCCCAAGTAGCGCCGCGCCTTGATAGGACTCATGTTTTGATGGCAGCCTCTGTCTTCACGCAGCCCAGACACGCTATGTTTTGCCAGAGTAGACACGTATTCGTTCTCTCCGCCGCACCTCGACACTCGCCACTTACTGTTGCCTTCCATTTGTAGTGACACGAGACTTCAGACTAGAATACACCAAGGGTCTGTGATCGCTTATGGTCTAATTGATAACGTGTATAATTTGGATTTGCCTTTCATGTTTAGTTTGTCTTAAAGCTTTCAGATCTGTTGTCTTTATTTGTAGAGACATGACAGTCGAGGCCAGAATCCGCGTGGGCCTCTCTGATCACTTGTGGTTTAATTGGTGACATGTATGACTAGGGTTTATATGAGTTTCTTGCTCTGTGTAGGGTCTTCGGCGACAGTTTCTTATTGCTAGTTTGTCCTAGTTTGTAGTTTGTAGTGGCAGGAGAGTCGAGGCCAAAATCTACAAGGGACTTGATCACTTAAGGGGTTTACATTGTGTCCTGTCCTGGCTTCACTCCCCGGAGGCAACCTCTCTCTCATAGGCAGTTGATCCTAAAGCCCTCAGATCAGTTTTCCCGTGCTTCCGTGACGCTCCAGCAGAGAAATTGACACATTTAACTTGGAAATGGTGAAAGAGGAAATAAAACATGCTCTTCTTTTTTTCTCCACTTTTATTTCCTTTTCTTTTTTTTTTTTTTTGTAACGGTTTTTCAACTTTTTAGATTTTTTTTTCTTTTACGTATTCTGTTGGGAGAGAGAGCATGTTTGGTTGTTTTCTATCAGTTTTTTTCGTGGTCAGTGTGCATTTGGGCCGCATCCTCACGTCCACTGAAACGGGAGACGATGCAAGGCTCTTTTTTTTCTTCTTTTTTTTATACCTGGCGTGGCGAAGGACAAGGCGCATCCGACACTGAATACCTAGTGTGCTCGCCTGCTGCCCGCTGCTCAGTGTGTGTGTGTGTGTGTGTTAGCTTATTGGGATTTTTTTCTTGTTATTGTTGCTGTCGGTTGGTCTGTTGTTGTTGTTGTTGTTGTTGTGGTTATTGATATTATTTTCTTCCTTTTTTTTCTTATTTTTACGTGTGGAGAAGAAAACAAAAAACAAATCGGAAGAAGAAAAGGAGAACAGAAAGAAGAGTAGGAGAAAGAGGGGATAAAAGAGGAGGAGGAGGAAGAGAAAGAGGAGGAGGCGAGGAGGAGGGAGAAAGTTGATATGATCCCTAAAGTCCAATTAACCTCTTACGCGGGACAAATGGCTTAAAAATTACCGCCATGTTGCCCATTACGCCGATTTATGTGTGGCTTTGCGTCAGACCGACCGTGTATGTGTGTGTGTGTGTGTGTGTGTGTGTGTGTGTGTGTGTGTGTGTGTGTGTGGTGGGGTGGGGTGGGGTTGGCTTCTGGTTATGCTGTTATTAGTGGTGTGTATATACTATTATTAGTATTGGTGGTGGTGGTGGTGGTGGTGGTGCTACTACTACTACCATTACTACTCCTACTACTACTTCTACTACTAATACTACTACTGCTGCTGCTACATTTAATTTAGGGTAACTACAGTAATAAAAATAATGATAATATATTCTTATCATCACCACCACGATCACTTCTACACAACAACTGCCACTAATGCCTCTTCGTCGTTTGCACCTAATTTCCATAGCAACCTAATAAGAAATAACATCTAACTTGCATCTCAATACCGTCACCTCAAAATAGAAAATAGTCAGTTCAGCAAGCAACGTGACTTTGGGGAAGAGACCGTTCCTGTCACGTTAGTGTATCACATCAGAACTACTGTTGCTTCTCTTTAGTATTTGTGGAAGAGACTTACGTAAAATACTGACAATGCTTCTATCCCACAACACTGAAAGGCACAAAGACTGAAGGAACTTGATATTGAGCAGCTTTTCAGTATGTTGTGTATTCAGAGTGACGGCACACCATTGCATCTGAACCTTATACCACAGCAGGTCCTTTGTTCCCCACTCAAGAGGCTTCCGGCACTAATACCCACTCTAGTGGCGCTCGACTGGTTCGCGTGTAGGTTGGAGAGCCGGTGCCTTGCAGTGGGAGTAGCAGTGAGCGCGCTTACACGTCATTATTGCATTGGAATGATCGTGACTCTTTCCTGATCCCTCGTATTGAGTGTGTTGGAGGGTAATGAATACCCTTAGGGTGTACTTCACTGCCTGCCGTAATTATGGGTGCTTTAAGTTATATTTTACTTGTTAACATATATTTCAAGCCAACTCTACCGTATTTCAATACATTATCTTAAAAGTTATTTTACGTTATACGGTAACAGCTTGGTCTACGACTAACTTTGTTTATGAACAGTTCATAAGGTGAGCACAAATATCGAGCAGAATTTGCTGTGGCATAGGACAATAACTTGGAAAGCGAGCAAAAAAAAAAAAAAGCCGATGGTTTTTCTCTCCCACATGCGGCGTGCGTCGTTCCCTGTCGCAGCCATCCTCTTGTTTCGCTTTGTAACGCTTGATAGGTCGTCCACTTCTTGCTTCTGTTGTTTTTTCCATTGCTTCTTTTTCACTATTACACTGCTTCTTCAGTCCTTCTTAGCAACTATTTTTATGCAACTTTTAATGCATCTTATATTTTTCCCTGGCTTAAGTTTATCACCAAATAGTTTTAATACTGTGCTGACTCCTCCGTCTTCTTCTAATCTCCTGTGCCATCCCTCCTCGAACGCAAACGCTCCCTTAGATACTGTCCTGAGCTTTGAGAGGGAGGCTGGCTTGCTGGACTGACTGTAGATATTGAATGTTAGTTCGGTTTTAAGCTCCCTGTCTTGTTTTGTTTTTCATTTTTCAATCAGAATTTCAATGTTAACTTTTTTTTTCTGTTGTGGCACACGATATAGATATCATGTTACGTTTCTATTTCTATGAGAAGTGAAATATTACCTTATTTTTCTCTTACATCTCTGTATGTTTTAAATTATTCACCTTTGTATCCTCTGTATGTTTTAAATTATTCACCTTTGTATCCTTCATGATATTCACATGCATTTCATTCCAAGTTTTATATCCATGCTGTTGTGTTAACTAATTTCGTATGATGAGTGTTACACCTCCTGACCTTTACTGCTGAAGTCCCTCCCTGTACGATATAATCTGCCATTGATTTAAGTAATATTCTCGCCACCAAGCTGTTCGCTTCATCATGCCTCGCTAAGACCTGTTCATCTACTTAGTGCACCGCTGGGCGACTTGAAAGCCTGTGTTATGAAACCCTTTGTTCTCTCACCAGGACTACCATGAAGATCTGTGTTCTGAAACCATTTATACCCTCACCAGGACCATCATTGTGGGACCTGAAATCTTGTGTTCTGAAACTATTTATATTCTCATCAGGTCTATCATTGTGTGACTTGAAGGGCTGTGTTCTGAAACGATTGGTCCTCTCATTAGGACTACCAGTGTGTGATTAAAAGGCCTGTGTTCCGAAATTATTTATTCTCTTAAGGTCACAAAGATGATTAATAGGGGTCTCGTGGGTTTTTTTTTCCCATTGGTATTAATAAATATATTAAAGGTGTTCTTCCACTAGTGATGCATAATCCTCGTCGAATTATCACTAGAATCATATAAGGAACCTTGAAGTTATTAACCTTAACTAGTGCTTATGCAAAGGAGTCGAGATAAGACATCCGAGAAACTCTGAAATTCTTCGTCTGTTTTTAGTTTTTCCCTTCCTTTGGCTTACATTGTTTCAAGAGTACTGGGCCACCTCCGGAACTACGAGTAAATTTACTTCCGTTCTGGCAATCTTCTGCTCAACTTTTTAAAAAAATGTTATTACCGTTATTATTATGGAAACGACAGACTCCTCTCAACCATATTCACACTTTTGTAGCCTTCGTTTCCTTCATATTGTGAAAGCAATTATGATGAAAGTAGCAGTGGGCGGTGGCGGCAACAGGTGTGTGGCGGCGCGGCGTGGACTCATTACTCCCTCCAGGAATAAAACCCGAGTATCTTTACTGATATTGCGCCGTTATTACTCGCGGCTAATTGACGGCTGGTCTTCCCCGGCGAGGCGTGAGGGACACACACACACACACACACACACACACACACACACACACACACACACACACACACACACACACACAGAGGCGTGTATCATGAGTTCTGTGAGGGGGCGGCGAGGAAAGGACGGCGTGCTATACCAGTACTAATGCTAATGTTACTATTACTGTTACTGTTTCCACTCCCGTTAACATTGCCTCCATCAGCCTTACTGCTGTTGTTTCCATTTGCTCCATTGCTACTGCCTGTCTTCATCACTACCAGTGCTGTCGCTTCTACTATTACCATTGTCATTGTCCCTATCACCACTGCCACTCCCTTCATCTCCACACTTTTATCTCTACTTCTGACATCTCTACTGCGTTCGTTCCACCACCACCACCATCACCACCACCACTCAAAGCCAACATGACAGCTTGAATTTCTATGTATGTCCCCACCACCACCACCACCACCACCACCACTCTCACCACCATCACAACCGTTTTCATTATCATTTTCCTTGTCTGCTACCGACCTCTCACCATCATCAACCATTACCAACTCACCAACACGACTGTTTTGACGTCGGTCTGTTGACATGGTTATAGCAGCAACAGCAACAACAAAACCAGTAGTGGTGGTAGTAGTGGTAGTGGTAATAGTATTAGTAGCAGCAGCACCATTACTTATTTTATGATACTTTCCACAATCCTACTCAGCTCCGAGCCTGCACATAAGCTTTTAACTCAGATTGGCGCTCACCGGCCGGCGGAATGAGACAGGAAGAGCCTCCCACACACAGGTTATTGCCAGGCGACCTCCACGTCATGCTTACATCTTTATTACTAAGAGCGCTTTGTCTTCTTGTCTGTTTGTCTGATTCACTTTTATACTACAATAAAGCCTAAGATGGCAATGAGACAACACCGTCTAATGCGAATGGTCGATGTACCGAAAATTAGTGAGATAAGAGGAACTGTGAGTATAGAGTGCTGATTTCCCCACAGGTGTGTTGTTCCAAAGCTGTACTGTTTTCCTTTTTTCTTTGAATGTTTCTCACCAAAAATATTACGGGAGAAGTTGTGATAAGTTTATTAATACTATCGTGCGTGGTGAGGAATAAGAGTGGCGAAAGATAAGCTTTGGAAGAGAAAATATCAGAAAACTGTGAAATGATAGTAACGAAGAGGCTGATCAAGAATGGAAGAGAAACCTAACCGCTGCTGTTTGCCGGGCACGAAAAACAGAGCGTAGGAAGAGGTAAGAATCAGGAAGGGAAAAGAAAATGTGGCGAGGTCGAGGAAAGCTGATGAAACGTTGGGAAGAAAGTTCAGAAAATGGAGAAAAATGAGAAAATATCTTGGAAGGAAGTGAACAGTTGAGGAATTTTAAGTGAGCGAGTGATAGATGATTTAGTGTGCTAGTGTTTATAAATTGTTTTTCGTGTGTGTGTGTGTGTGTGTGTGTGTGTGTGTGTGTGTGTGTGTGTGTGTGTGTGTGTGCGCGCGCTCTCTCATAGTAGAAATTTTGAGTGTTTTAGGTATTTCTTCCTCCGTGTTCTGTTTTGTTTTCATAATAGTTATTCTTACTTTGTCTGTATTAAACAACCACTATTACATTATAACCATGTAAAATAAAAACAGCAGTGACAGATTTCTTATACAGATAGAGGAGGAATTAAAAGTGTGAAAGTTGAACAACGCGAGGATTTAAATAACAAAAAGGCGTCTAAAGTACAAGAGAAAATTTAAATTTAGAAGATTAACGTAAATGGAAGGGATTACTAGAGAACTACTTGAGATAAAGTTATTTCTTACTTTTTTTGGTAGGGAGTGAGTAAGACACGTGCGAAGAAGTGCAGGAGTCTTGTACTGCGCCTGTGTATTAAAATGCTTCTTTTTTTTTTCTCCATTTTGTTCACACACACACACATACACACACACACACACACACACACACACACACACACACACACACACACACACACACACACACACACACTAATATTGAAAAAATCCATTAACTCAGCTATGCAAATGTGAGGCCGTGTAAAAATATATATATTTCTCACGTTTTCTTGGTCAGTTTTATGCTTGGTGGCGGTAGTAGTGGTGGTGGTGTTGCTTCACCTTGCGCCTCTGGACAGGATTAGACTTTGTAGGTCACTTTTTTTTTTTTTTTTACTTCTAGTATGAGAGAAAAGGAAAATGTTATAAATAAGATAGAAAATATGTCCAATGCATGTTGTCATCGTCTGTTGCAATCGTGTGATTCTTGTGTTCGTTTATATTCACTGTTTTCCAGCTTATTTTGGTTGTTCTGGTTGTCTTGTCACCTGTGTTTTATGTATGAAAATTAAGGTGTTTGTAGTGCAAATATTATACAATTCTGCAGGATTTTTACTTTTATAATTGTACTGTATTTAGAAAGTTAAGGTGAAATGTAAGGTGCTACAATTTTTAAAAATGAATTGTTAATAGATTTATAAAATATACAGTGTGTGTGTGTGTGTGTGTGTGTGTGTGTGTGTGTGTGTGTGTGTGTGTGCTCGCTTCCCCTGCGTGGCGAGGAAAGCTGCTTTAAAAATAAATATTTGTTATGGAATGAGGCCATAAGGCGAGGCTGTTGAGGGCGGAATGTGCGGCTCGCGGCCACATCCTGGCGGCGGCGCTGCCCACCGCCCGTATAACATGCAACAAATGGGCGCGGGAGAGGCATGGCCTGCACTATACCTGCAGATAACCTCGTAACTCCGCGCGGCCATAAGGAACACGGCGGGGACGGGAAAATGCTGAATGAAAGCTCGACCCGCGCCATCCATAAGCAGTGGTGGGTGGCACCGCGCCGCGCCACAACACTGCCGCCAAAACACATCACCACTGCACAACGACCCCCGTCTCCCCGTCTCTTCTTGGTGCGCGGCGAGTCTTCCTTGCAGGAAACTTCCTGGAATCAGTAAAAACTGCCGGGAAAGGTCCAGCTAAGGAAGGCAATGTGCGGATAACAAGAGGAAATGAGCGGCGGCCTCGGTGCTACAGGCGAGGTTAGCGACGTGGGGATGGATGGGAAGCCTGGGGCAAAGCAAGGTAATTCATTCCCCAGTTGGTTGTATAAAAGATGCTATCTATATTCTTGAAAACTTTAGAGGTGAGTTTGCAGTCATCCTAAAACGTTTTTTTTTTTTTATCTGAAAAACTATTAAACCGTCATTTTTTATCTTACCTTCCCCATGACTTGATCTAGTGCGTCCCTCTCTCTGTACAAGTGATGGCAAATACCAGCTGATTTCCCCGCGTCAGCTGTTAGGAGTTGAGTGACAGTAAGGGACAGCCAGGACCATCAAGAGTAGCTACAAAGGACCTTGAATGGCGCGAGCATTAGGCATTCAGAGACACTCGCCAATCACTACACGACACCACGAAACTACACTACACGAAAATACACCACAACATAACACGACTTTTGAGACATTAATACCCTACACCTATACTATTATATTGGTCTCCTGATGAAAGGTCGAGGAAACCTGCCCCTCTCCCAGATTACAGACTGCTTTACCTCACCAAAACTCGCTGGCTGGTGCAGGCGAGGCGAGGCGGACAGCTGTAGATTACTGGCGCCGTCCGTCACCTCATAAAGAACTAGACCCACATTTCTTACCAGCCAGTTCTCATGTGTCGCCTTCTATGTTTCTGAGACTCAAGGAGAATCTAGGAAGGCTTTTTGGGGATCTTTTTTAGGTGGAATAGTTGTTGGTCTAATCAGTTCCGAATGCTTCTTGGGATGTTTCTAGGTTATAAGTCTGATGAAATGGAGTTCGTAATTGTTTTAAGCGTCTCAACTGGAATACTTTTAGTTGGTTCTATTTCAAGGTATCTTAATGATTTTAGTGATAGTTTAACAAGTACTCCACATCATCAACGAGAACACAATGAGAACTTGAGCAATCATCTTTGTCACGCATCTAACTAGTCCTTGTAGTTAAAATGTTTGATAATGCGAACCTTGAGTGTCCACTATAATCACTAAATTCCCTCGGTCAAAATACGTAAAATACCTGAGCCGGAGAGTGCGAGATGGAAAATTATGTTAATTGCTTTATTGTCATCATTTGAATGGTAATTGATTGCTGCAGCTTGGAGCAATATTTCTCCCGCGTGTGATTTATGTGCTGGTGTGAAAGGCGCGAAAAGATTAATTCGTGGAGTTGTTCTTTGGTGGCTTATATTTATGACCGGATGAATATGTGACGATGAGAGAGAGAGAGAGAGAGAGAGAGAGAGAGAGAGAGAGAGAGAGAGAGAGAGAGAAAACACACACACACACACACACACACACACACACACACACACACACACACACACACACACACACACACACACACACACACACACACACCTCCCCTCCTACAAATATAAGCCTCTGAAAAGGATTGGAAAACAGGGACGATAGTAGTAGTAGTAGTAGTAGATAAGAAAAAGAAGAATAGAAGAAGAAATAGAAATAAAAAAAAACAGAAAAAAGTAGATTAAGAAAACAGCATGAATAAAGAAGCGAAATATACCTATGGCCCTGTATACACACACACACACACACACACACACACACACACACACACACACACACACACACACACACACACACACACACGCATAAAAGTTAGATATATGAAGCAGAGGACGCCACACACACTCTGGGAACAGCACGTATCTAATTTAGCTCCTGTCGTAAGGCTCCGAGGCGACAGGTGAGGAGAGAGACACCACCTGCCGCCGCCCCTCCTGCTGGATCATACATCGCACTAAAGGGGAAGCTCCTCCGGTCTCGCTTGCTCTGGGAAAAGATTGAGAGGGAGAAATGGATGAGTATGAAAAGAAGAATAAAGAAGGATGGAAAAGGAGGAATAATATTAGGACAAACTTCAGGAAAGAATTAAGAGGAAGAAGCGAAAAAAATAGGAGAGTAAGAAGACTAAGTAATAATAAAATGGAGTAGTGAGGAAAGAAAGAAATAAATAAAAAAGGGAGAACAGACGAGGTGAAATTGGATCAAAGCACGAAAGAATGATATTAGGACAAACTACAGGAAAAAATTAAGAGGAAGAAATGAAAAAAAAATAGGAAAGTAAGAAGACAACATAATATTAAAATTAAGTAGTGAGGAAAGAAAGAAACAAAAAAAGGGGGAAACAGACGAGGTGAAATTGGGTCAAAGCAGGAAAAACAGTTGTTAGGCAGTTGGGTTTTTCGTGTTGTTTCAGTCGACGACAAAATATTTAAATTCTGTCGAGTTTTGAAATTTTGATGTTGAACCACAAGTCAACGTTAGTATTATATATATATATATATATATATATATATATATATATATATATATATATATATATATATATATATATATATATATATATATATATATATATATATATATATATATATAACTGCGTCCGTCTTACCATGTAGGAATCATGAATTTTTATGAATATATGTCTATATATCTGTACGTATAGATGATAGGAAAAGGAAGAGACCATTAAATGATTGTTAGGAACCGAGAAAAATGTATATGAGCCAGTGTCAAAAAAAAAAAAAATATATTAAATAACTATGTCTGTCTTGCCATGTAGGAATCATAAATTTTCCATTGTGGTTTATCGTGTGTCTATATTTGTTCGGATAGCTGACGGGGAAAAAAAAAAAAAACTCAGTGCTTCTGTATAGCTGGCGAGGACAAAATATTCAGTGATTGCTTATAGTTGATGCAAAAACAGAACATTCAATAGTTGTGTTAGGAAGCAAGAAGGTCAAAGGTCGCCGGTTTGGGCTGTGAGAAAGTGTTTCCTTTTCCACCAAGCATTTCCAGCCAGTCAGCATGTAGAAATTAGAAAGGCTGAGGCTAATTTCCATAATCCTCTTTCTTTTTTCCAATCATCAGTTTTACAATACATTATTCACCATTACTTAGTACTACAGTGACATACAGGTCTGCTTACCGGTGGGAACACTTTATAAGATGACTTTGTAAGATGAGGGGGAGTAACAGTCTTCGATGCTCTCTTTGCCTAAATACCTATCTGCTAATTTGCGTCTTGAACACCCTCCACTATATCAGCCATGTATAAATACTAGTGATAAATATATATTTCTTCTTTATATACAGCACGTAACAACTCCAAGGTGCATTATCGAGCCGAAAGTTTGGAAACCTTGCCGCAAACATGACGTGTGATCGGCAAAGATTCCAAACTTGGTGAGGTTTTCGCGTCCCAAGGGTGTAGAAGAATTTCAGGGAACCATTCTCTTGTCTCCTCTCCTCTTCTCTCTGTTTTCTCTTCTCTCTCTCTCTCTCTCTCTCTCTCTCTCTCTCTCTCTCTCTCTCTCTCTCTCTCTCTCTCTCTCTCTCTCTCTCCCCCCATTAACACCCACATTAACACCAACAAAGGCTCCACCGCCACAAAGTCCCCGCCAGTCAGTAGCTAGAGTCAACCCAAACCCTGTACCCAGGCTTCTACTTTAAGTTCTAACTCGAAGGTACACCCTATGGAGCGCCGGTGTCCACTTCCCAGTACCCCATCCCTCACCCTTCTCACCCTTCTCACTTCCCCAGCTCCCAGTCCCTTCTCTCCCCCATAGTGCCTCCCCAAGCGTCCCTGCCCTTCAGACTTTTATTTTCCCCGTTACTTCCTCCCCAGCTCACTATTCGTCTGACTGTATCGTGCCTCTCATCCCCCTCCTCTTCCTCTCCCTGACCTCTCTCACCCCCATCTCAGTCCCTGCTGCCTCTTCTCTCCCTCTCCCGTTCCCCACCCCTGGCTGCTGCTGCCTCAAGATGATATATTAAACCACTTTACTGCTGCTACTCTGAATCTACTCTGATCTTCGTTTTGTAGAATTTTATATTGTGTATGTGTGGGGGTGGGGGATCGTGTGTGTGTGTGTGTGTGTGTGTGTGTGTGCTCGTCTTTGAATTTTTCATAATTTTTTTTTTTCATGCGTTATCTTGCTACTTGTAAATTACCGCGGTTATCCTTCATTATGAAATACTTCTGCAATTGTTACTGCCTTTGCTATAGCTAGTACTACTCCTACAACTACTACTACTACTACTACTACTACTACTACTTGCATTAATCCATCATTATTATTACTGCTACCATCATCATTGTCATATCCATCATCATAGTATCATCATCACCACCACCACCTTCACTACCATAATAGCATGGCAGTGACCTAGTAGCGCATCAGGAGGAGAGAGAGAGAGAGAGAGAGAGAGAGAGAGAGAGAGAGAGAGAGAGAGAGAGAGAGAGAGAGAGAATGCCTCACTAAAGTTGTGTAATAATTAGCCTTTAATGTTACAGGTTTTCTGCATAAAATATATTGATTACAGCTGTGTGTGTGTGTGTGTGTGTGTGTGTGTGAGTGTGTGTGTGTAAGTAATGAGTTATTGCCAGTACAACAGATGATGCATTCACTGTATAAATACGTCGCACATTGGTTAGATCTTTCATGTCCCAAACACGGAGTAACCGACATTTTGTCTGTAAATATCATGTCATTCATGTAATGAAAGTTCTGCCTTACATTCTCTGTCTTTTGAAATCCACAACACCTCCTCAGTAACTGGAAACACAAGAAAAGTAAAAAGACCTGCTTTTCTTTTGCTGGAAGCTAGCAGCTGTCACCACCTGACGCGCTGCCTATTGCTAGGCTTGCATTCACTACTCTATCTATCTATCTATCTACCTATCTATCTATCTATCTTTATACTAGGACGGCAATCCCACACGGATGGACTCAGATAAAGCGCCGTGGGTCTGTAGTGGAAAGGGATAGTCCCGTGGACCACTGTACTTCACCCCAGGAGCTTAAGAGTACCGCAGCTGGCCACATACACCTGTAGCAAGGCCCGACAGCCGTAGTCTCCAGCACAAACCATAGCGTGGAATATTAATTACATAACTTTTCACAAATGAAAAACTTTTTTGTGAGGGTGGCGGTGGCGTGGACGTGTGTGTGGGTGTGCGGTGCCCTCACGGAAGGGGTGAGCGCTCCTGGTAATATCAACACCAGGCCAGCCCAGTCGCTCTCACCGTTCAGTGCTGAGCGGGACAATGCCACCAAGGGTTTGAGTAGCCCTGAAAAATCCCAGTCACCGATAACAGAGCATCCCTCTGCAGCTAGCAAGACCCAGGAACCCCTCGACCACGCCGGCAAGTATGGAAAGCAAGGCTGTTTAAGACCTGAGCCCCATGAGAAACCCCAGTGTTGCCCGCCACGTACGCCCCGTCCGCCACGCCCTCAGTGCTGCCGCAGGGAGTCTCCTCAGCCGCCATGTCCCTGCAAGCCAAAACGTAAGCCCAAAGGTGTCGCAGCGGTGGTGGCGCTTCACCAGACCAAGAAGTCTTGTCAGAAGTGTTCAGCAGAGAATGTTCCCGCGCCGCCCACCTGCTGATCACTCCGCCAGCCTTCTGTGATGCGTTGTTTCTTTCATTACACTTTCTTATACCGTTCAGACGACTTGTTACTCTTTTTCTGTCAGAATGATGATGTACTTTTAGCAATAACAGTGTGATAGGTTAGGCTGCTAAAATATTGTACCTGATACGAATGTTATTGTACGAGTATAACTTGATTTACTTTCCAGGCTGTAACATGATTTATAAGAAAATTGACGTAAATAGATTCAAAAGAATGTAGCACGTACTTTAATAAGAAGTTGTCTTTCTGAGGACGTTCTTATCCCGATCAAATGACTCGTTACTCTTTTGTTGTCAGAATAATGCTGTACGTGTAGCAATAACTTTAATTACCTGTCAGGATGTAGCGTAATATATAAGAAAACACACCTAAATATCAGAATAATGTTGTACTTAATGCAGTAACTTTTCGTCACTCATTAAGTGTCTGAAGTGTTGAGAATACCCTTATATAACAGCATTTTTGTTCTTTTACGTGCGCAGGATTGTGGCTAAGGGGACAAAAAAAAAAAAAAAAAACGAGAAAAATGACCGCTCAGCTATTACTCCCTAAAAAAAGAAGATATGAAATAAAAAAAAAAAAAAGGTCAGAATGGATAGGCCAATTTTCCGTGGATGTCTTGATATTCTCAGCAGATCGGAGGCCTTGAGACTGAGGAGCAGCAGGAGGTTACTAACTTATAACCCTGAACTCGGAGGACATAAAGAAACTCAGGCTGAAACAGGAGTGCTAAGTGTTTCATTACGATATGGCGTTTTTTACTGTATTTTCAGAGAGAGAGAGAGAGAGAGAGAGAGAGAGAGAGAGAGAGAGAGAGAGAGAGAGAGAGAGGAGGGGGGTTAGGAGGGGAGGGCGGAGAAGGGATCCCTGGGTCAGCTTCGCGGCGCCCTCCAGTGAGGTGGAACACGGCTCGTTGCCTCAAAAGGGATGGAAGCGATGAGCGGCTGCCACCATAACGCCTGAGCCGCGGTGTGCTGTGTTGAAGTGTGTGTGGCGCACTGACGACTGGGAGGTGTGTGTGTGTGTGTGTGTGTGTGTGTGTGTGTGTGTGTGTGTGTGTGTGTGCGCAAAGGCCGCCAGGAGGGAGAGACGAGCACTGGATCCTTATGGTTACTTAGTATTCTGAAACTTCTTTGTTACTTTGGCTACTTTTAGAAAGCTCTAGTGGAGGTGTTCTCTCAGCAACATCAACCACTACTGCTGCTACTGCTCCTGCTGCTGCTAGTACTACTACTACTACTACTACTACTACTACTACTACTACTACTACTACTACTACTACTACTACTACTACTACTACTACTACTACTACTACCGACAGCAACAGAAAATCAAATTAAATTAAATAAGAAATAAAAACTTTACTAAACTTCCCTGCACACTTTCCCTCTCCCTCTTCCGCTTCGCCGTCCCCAGTCAGGCAGAGGCCATGTCCACAAAAGCAGTTATGTAGAGTCCCGTGCTGGGCCGGGGCGAGGTGGTGAACCGAGCCAGATTATGGAGATAGATCCATGACGCCTTGCAGTGCTCGGGGAGTGACAGGGCAAGGGGAGAAGGCACCCAGGCGAGGAACACAGGAAGGACGGGAGTGTGGAGGTGTGGAGGTGTGCCTGTGAAATGAGTGAAGTACTGAATGAATCCATGTACTGTATCACTCAGTCAATTTAGAGGGCCCACCAGTACCATGGTGGTAATAGTGGTATTATTAGTAGTAATAGTAATAGTAGTAGTAGTAGGAGTAGTAGTAGTAGTAGTAGTAGTAATGTACCTTATGTAACTTGTTATAATATGAAGCAGCTGAGGAAAAGAGATGAGAAAAGAAAAACGGAGAGGAAGTGACTGGTGAAATGATGAAAGATGAGCAGAGTAGGGAAGAGGGGGCTCATTTGGTGGCGGAAGTGAGGTAAGAAAAGGTAGGTGAGATGACAGAGAACAAAGAAAAAAGGAGAAAATGTTAGTGAAGTGAGGGAGGAAGAGAGTGGAGTTGGAGAAGAAGAACTAGGCTAGGTATCTGAAGTGAGAGGGAAGAAAGGATAAATGAGATTAGAGAGTATATATATATATATATATATATATATATATATATATATATATATATATATATATATATATATATATATATATATATATATATATATATATAAATGAGAAAAGTTTGTGAAGTGAGGAGAGAAGACTAGAGTACAGGAAGAAGAGACTGACTACGTGAGTGAAGTGGGGCAAGGAAGGATAGGTGAGGTGAGAGAGGACAGACAGAGAGATAAAGGAGTAAAGCTGGTGATGCGAGGGAAAGAGATAAGTGGCAGCGTCTAGACAGGCCTTCAGGCTTGTGGGGGGCGGGGAGCAGCTGGTGTCTGAGGCTTAAGTGTTGGTAGCAGACGGGCGGGTGAGGGACGGGCGAGTGTGTCTGTCAGGGTGATGGGAGGTCCCGGGAGAAGCGACGCTAGCCTGGGAGGCAGAGGAGAGGGAATGGTAGGTTACGAAGTGCGTTGTTTTGCTATTGATATTACTCCAACAATCGTATCCAGAAGCAGAGACGGGAAGGATATGTAATGTGTTGCTTGCAATCGAAATTACTCCAAAAAACATAGCAGAAGAGGGAGAATGGTAGATTATGCACTGTGTTGTCTTGCTATCGACATTATTCCGACAACCTTATCCAGAAGAAAATCAAATATTGGGGAGACTATTGTTTGAGGAGGAAAACACTGAAACTAAACAAATAATGTATCGATTTTGGAAGAAGAGAGAAGAGAAGAGACCAGTGATGAAGAGGAACATGAGGGAGGCTTAATTGGCTCTCATCAAAAGTAAAATTTATTGTTTATCTTATGAGAACCTGACGACTAAACGTACTTTTTATGGTATGGTTTACTTGGTGACCAGACTCAACCTCGTGTAAAAAGAGAACAAATAGGAACAAAGAAAAGGAAAGAAATACTGACTATAACCATTTTTTTCCGTAACGATTATTTTCAGGACTCAGGAAGGAAGGAAATGTCGCGGAATTTAAGTAGGAATAAAAACCATCGTCCTCAGAGGTTGTCCACTAGGGTCACCAAAAACAATGTTCCGGGACGTTAAACACACACACACACACACACACACACACACATTTTGTATTCTTAAACATTCTGGCGTTTTACCTTGATTGGTGTGAATGTCCTTAGGGATTTCTAAGTGTGTTTTCTTCTCGGTCAAGGGTAACAAAAAAGGTTGAAAAAGATCCGAATTTATAAGAAATGTCTTTAAACCTCCCTCTTGAAACAGTTCTTGATTGATATTTTAACAAAGATTCTTCGTCACAAGTAAAAAAACATTAACAGTATAATCATATTCGTATGTATATTTAATCTTTGAACATTATTCCTGATGAGAGACCATTAACGTTTACGAATACGATGACGAAATAGTCCATGAACCTCGTCTCAAAATCTTAGGTTTCGGTACCAAATGAGGGCAATAAATTTCGTTGTGACTAACTGAAACACTTACGTCTATAGTCTTCAGAAAAGCATGATAGTCCGGTGTGAAAATCATTTATTATTATTATTATTATTATTATTATTATTATTATTATTATTACATGAAACTTTATGTCGCACAGTAATGTTAAGTACGATTGGAATAAAACATTTGTTCATATTAATGCATCAAGAAGCTACATTACTACGACTAAACATTTCCTGCTGAGCGTCGCCAACATCACAAAAATGATGCTTATTCGCATTAACGTTATTCCTCCTTAATGTTTCCGTGATGCTAGTTAAGTGGAGGCTTTCTAAAACATTTTATCCACGGCGCTCACGAGGCAAGTGTTGTTTGTGTGTGTGTGTGTGTGTGTGTGTGTGTGTGTGTGTGTGTGTGTGTGTGTGACCCCCCCGCGCACTGCAGATCTGAGGCTGATATTTAAACATTTAGTATTGGACTCCCCAATCTCATCGCAAAGCCAGGACTTAAAGTATTATTGTTATTATTATTATTATTATTATTATTAGTAGTAGTAGTAGTAGTAGTAGTAGTAGTAGTAGTAGTAGTAGTAGTAGTAGTAGTTGTTGTTGTAGTAGTAGTAGTAGTAATGTTGTTGTTGTAGTAGTAGTAGTAGTAATAGTTTAGTGTGTGTGTGTGTGTGTGTGTGTGTGTGTGTGTGTGTGTGTGTGTTAGATTATCAATGCTTTTAATGTAAGGTCGCCGACAATAGTTAAGTGGCTTTCACGATAACGAACCAAGTCCCACAGTAACGACGCAGGATTTTCTTCTTCTCGGTTTCGACACGAATTTCCCCTTAAGACGAGGGAATCTTGGCTAAGTGTTCTATTCTGCACAGTAGGACGAATCCTCCCTCCCCCAGCGACCCATCCCAATGACGTGGTGACCTTGCATTGGTAATTTCATATCCGCCAGTGAACACACACCAAAACCAACACCAACACATACACAAACACAAACTACGGCACACAAACTGCAACACACACACACACACACACACACACACACACACACACACAGAGAGAGAGAGAGAGAGAGAGAGAGAGAGAGAGAGAGAGAGAGAGAGAGAGAGAGAGAGAGAGAGAGAGAGAGAGAGAGAGAGAGAGAGAGAGCAATTTGGGAAGTCGATTCCTTACCGAGTGTCGTCTCTCTCTCTCTCTCTCTCTCTCTCTCTCTCTCTCTCTCTCTCTCTCTCTCTCTCTCTCTCTCTCTCTCTCTCTCTCAGTCCTTCACACCACTCAAACTAAACCTCTCTCTCTCTATATTTTTTTTTTCAGCCACACTCGTTCCAATTATTCTAATGACTCTGATCTATTAGTAGTTATTACGGAATTGTAATTTTGTTAAGAATCCTTTCAATTTTTTGCATTTTTATTGTGGAATCTGGTCATTTTATGTTAAAACGTTATTGTGATATATATATGAGAAAGACAGACAGACATGCAGGCAGACATTCACTAAGTAACTAACTAAATATCTAACTCTCTAAGTAAACCATGAACTTCGTCGTGTCGAACTGTCCTTTGATTACGGTTCCGAGATGTCTTAATATATCAAACTCCTCTCAGGCTTTTCCTGATAATTCCAGACTGGATGATTCTGTGATTGTTCCTCCATCCCTAAACCTTCAGAATATCATGTCTGACATAGAAAATCTTTATAATTATGTTTTCTATTTCCTCTCTGGCCTTGATCCCCGGAAAGCTTGATAGATCCGTCTTATTGTTCTCTGTAATTGTGTTTCCGTGTTTGCTCCTTGCGTGGTCAGCCTTTTCCTTCTGTCGATCAGCATTTCTTCGTTGCTGGAGATCTGTACACATTCAACTTTTTCGTAAAAAAAGGCGACCGCTCCAGACCTCCAAACTGATGTCCCGTTACCTTAATTTCTTGCCTTCCTAAAGCCTGTCTGGTCAATTCCCAATAGAAAACTGAAGCACCTCACTGTTCTCAAACTTTTCTTTTTTTTTTCTTGTTAGTATGGATTCCGTAAAGGACGGCACACTGGCGATCTACCTTTCCTTACTAAATCTAATGTTAGAAATTTCTATGGATTTTTCTTTTTTTTATACTCATTTCCGCGGCCTTGGTCTGCCTCCTGATACTTTAAAAAAATCATTAAGACGTCTTGAACGAAAACAATGGCTGAGTCTCGCAGCGTCGTCTTGAGAAGGATGATTTAATAAGAGTGTCCACATTGTCATCGCGAACAAAGGCGGTGTCTCAATGATCACTTCCATTATGCAAGCAGGACGAGGAGAAGCTCCATGTCCGCGTTGTGATCCTTTTTGCAGCCACCTTCCTGCCTCCAGTTCCCCGCCCTCTGTCTCCTCCCTACCCCTTCCCGCCTTCTGGTTCCTTTCTCTGTTCTCCGCCTCCCGCCTCACACACTATGCACGTGACAAGCTCCGATTCGGCCTCATGGCACGGTCGTCGGTTCTAGTTGTGTGTTCTTTCCAATAAGGACTACATATTCTGCAGTTTTTTGCGGTCAAGTGTCAGTGCTCAGTGTTCGCAGCCAGAGTCACAGCACAAGGAACGCTGCATCGCTATTCCATTGTTATGATTACTCAGGAACGATATAATATTTCCTTCTTAAAAAGGTAGTTCTTCAGTATATGTCTATAAAATCAACACTTGATCATTTTTAAAAGTATGATATGAAAACCATTGCATTGATGGGAGTCTTTATGAAGAAAGTGGAATAATGAAAATATGTTTACGATTTAAAGAACAGATATTTTTAATAATCAACTGGAAACGATAACAGTAAATATATCAGTGCATGGGGAAGGTTTATGTAGATGAATGATGTAAATACCCGGATATTTTACTTCAAATTTTTAGTGTTTTGTTTGTGGACAGCAGTAACATCGACTGTTTGTCTGTCATTGTGACACAAACTCGTACTCTCGGTGGGCACTGCAGTCAGTCAATATATCGCTATTCAAATATTGTTGGTTAAAAAAGTATACAAGATATTATTTTACTATTCAAGTTTCGTTTAAACAAGAGATAATCTGGGGGTTTATCGTCTTAAATTAAGGCATTTTTTCGATATCTTAAAAGGAATTTGAAGAGAGAGAGAGAGAGAGAGAGAGAGAGAGAGAGAGAGGAGAGGAGAGAGAGGAGAGAGAGAGAGAGAGAGAGAGAGAGAGAGAGAGAGTAACCAATAATAATGAGTTATATGCATACTTTCACTCCCATCTTGTCGCATGACAGCACGACTTGATCACACTAGTTCCTGGCTTGCCTGCGCTCCCTCACGCTCCTGGGAACATTCTCACAGCCGCCAGTAAGCAATCCCCAACGCACGTCTGAATTTACGAGCACCGTGTAATGCTTTAGGGAACTATTTGCTACTTTTTTGTGACCAGATTCGCCTTGAGACACTTGTAGTAGGAGTTTGCAAAATGCTATTACTATCAATCTTGTTTTATGGCTCCCAGTACCCGCCTTATCTACAAAGTCATCTGCATAAATTGTGTACGGGAAAGAAAAAGAAAACGGCACAACACTTCAAGAATAGGTTACTGAAACGAGTGAGGACCGAGGAGTATTGCTGTGTTATACAGGTGAGGTCTCCTAGCGCTGTGATAGAACATGTTGCGATGTAACAGTAATTTGCTAGTGTTGATTTACCCTAAAACAACTGATGACGCATCTTTAACAACTGTATATAGAATTATAGTAAAGTGTTAACTATCGTTCGAATGATAGTCGAGAGAAAGACTCAAGTAGAAGACAAGATAAGAAGGAAAAGATAGCATAAAACTAGCAACAAGTCAGAAAAATGAGGCTGCCAAGAATATAGAAAACAAACATGCATTTCGTAGACAGAAGCAAAAGAACAAGGCTTGGGAAACATTAGAATGATGATCGAGACGAATTCAAGAAGCATACACCACAAGGAGGAAAAGATAACAGAAGAAAATAACAACAGATCAGGAAGATAAGACTAGCAAGAAATACAGGTAGGAGAGAGAAGCAGAGGAACGAGGCTCCGAAAACACCGGGATGACAATCGAGACACGAATTCAAGTACCTAGAAGACAAACAACACAGGAGGAAAGGGTAACAAGAAAAAGAAATTAGCAATAGGTCAGATAGATAAGACTGCCAGGGATATAGAATGCAGAGGAATAAGGCTCGGGAAAAAAAATAAAAAATTGGATCATAACAGACACACAAACTGAAGCAGCGGACGACACAAAGAGGAAAATATAACAAGAAAATAACAACAGGTCAGAAAGATAAGACTAGCAAGAAATATAAAAAGCAAGCACGCAGTTTAGACGACAGAAGCAGAGGAACAAGGGCTGTGAAAACAAGACACACAGCACAGGGAAGCATACTGTGAGAACTATGAGATAACGTAATGTGTGTGTGTGTGTGCGTGTGTGTGTGCCAAGGAGCCACCGCCGCCGCCTCTGCCTCGTTAAGGGATCGGGACTCCAGCAACAGATGATCTCTTGGGATGCTGCAAGATGAATACGCCATTAGTTTGATTTGTGGAACCATTATCGTGTGTAAGTACGAGGCGGCGTCTTTTGCTTGTCGCGGCGCACCGGAAAATATCTGTGTCCTCCTTCTTCAAGCTCCCCGGGATCAAGCACACACGGCTTAGGGGAGGCAAAACAATAGAGATTTGTTACCCGAGAGATGCAAGAGGTGGAGTGCGTGCCGCCCTAGCTTTCAAGGAGAGAAATTTTAGGAATGTGTGTTTCTGGGTTGAAGTATTTTTAGTTTGTGTGCTTCTGGGATGAAAAAATGTTAGTTATGTGTCTCCCAACGCTTTCAGAGAGGAAATTTTAGGAATGTGTTTTGTGGAGTTAAAAGTTCTCGCTTTATTGGGTTTCTTGAAGTTGAGTGAGTATTTAGTTCTTTGGGTTTGAGTGTGCTTGGCTTGCTAGGTTGTTGGGTTTGTGTGAATTGTGTTTTATTTACTCGGTTAATTAAATTGAGTGAGTTGCATCTGGTTTCCCTGGCCTGTGTGTCTGGGTGAGTAATAATACTTAGTTCATTTTGAGTAATTATTTATTTTTCCTTACATTTTAGTGCGAAATTGTACTTGGCTTACTCGGTTCTTGGGATTTGGGTGGGGCAGTAGATCAAAGATTTGCAGAGAAAATATGACCGTTTTCCAGGTAATTAATCTTCTATATCTACGACGTATGTGCGACAATTATTGGTTTTGTGATCCATTTCTAGGCAAAAGGATTTATTACAACGTGTCACCTACAGTTGGCTACTCTTGTCATGAGGAATGATTTGCCAGGGTCCCTCGATTGCTAAGCACACACACCCCACTGGGAAGAAGAGTCGCCGTAGTGGTCTGGGAAGGCAAACGTGTTAGCGTCTTATATTGAACCCATTTAGAAGCTGTAGCGGAAGTTACCAAAGAATATTTTCATGATTCTAGTAATAAGATGAAAAAAAAAGTCTGCATTACTAAATTTAAGAAGGATTCTGCATCACCCAAAAAGTTAAATAAATAAATGAATGATAATATTAAGAAATGAATAAATAAAAAAATATAGTTTTCAAAGTGCAGCCCCCTGGTCTCTACAACTTGTATGTGTGTGTGTGTGTGTGTGTGTGTGTGTGTGTGTGTGTGTGTGTGTGTGTGTGTGGCGTGGCTATTCTACACACATACACACACACACACACACACACACACACACATTCACGAAGTAAGTATTGCTTTCCCAGCCCACAATGACACAAGCTTAAAAATATGTAATAGAAAAAAATCGCGCGTTGCATGTTCGCACACATGCAATAGAAACAGTATTGTAAATAATCTATATGGAAATATACAAGGCATTCTCTATGCATATATGTCGGTTACTCTGTATATCTGTTTGTATGTGTCGATAAAAAAAAAGAATGAATATGAGAGAGAGAGAGAGAGAGAGAGAGAGAGAGAGAGAGAGAGAGAGAGAGAGAGAGAGAGAGAGAGAGAGAGAGAGAGAGAGAGAGAGAGAGAATAGATGACAGACTGAATGAATGAATGTAAACACCACTCCACATTACAAAAACACTTACAGCATCACTAAGAGACATAAAAGAGCGAGAAGCAAGCCATTCTTTTCCAAGAAGCGTGGCGGCGAAAAATAGGCTAGTTTGTTGGAGTGCTGGGGGTGTGTTCATCCTTCACTGAGTCACCTCGGCCACACTACACGCTCCTCCTTTTTTCTCCCTTTTCAAATTCCGGCCAAGAGAACAAAAATGAGCAAAGAAAAAAGTTAATATGGCGCTCAAACACACACACACACACACACAAAAAAAACTATTGGAGAAGAATGCAAGAAAGTTAGCCAATTTAGCTTCGAGGATGCCTTCATGCTCGCCTTTCTGAATTTATCATTAAAATTTCTGAATTTATTATTAAGAGGGATGAAAAAAGTGAAGATTGCGGTTAATTCCTGTATTAATGAGATGGACAGAATAAGTTTGATGGTACCAGCGAGGTAGACAGACTACGCATGAGAATTATAAGGGATTGTACAGCGAGGACGTGTTAGAAACAGGAAGGAACCATTTTCTTAGCGTGCAGAAAATAACGCTAGACAGAAAATTGAACTTATGAGTAATGGTAAAGAAAATTAGTAGCGCAGAAATTTAATACAGGATGAAGATATAAGGTCTCTCAGTTGTGGTCAAGACTTACAAGGACAAAGCCTAGGAGACAAAGCTCAGTATTTCAGGGTTAATATGAAAGCAGGTCAGCAAATATCAGAAGCATGTGCACCACAAGGTCTGCTTGTGGTGGTGTGACGGGAAGAAAATTAGATCAAGTTGCAATTTTTATCAGTGTTGTTATACCATCTTTAGATCAATTTTTGCTGTTTAGAGTGTTTAGATATTACATGTTCGGCGATGTGGAATGTCGGGAGGTTACAGTGTATTCAGTGACCAAGTAACGGTGAGTCTTTTTGTTCCCTTTAGCCCGTGCCACTCTTACATAAAAAAAGTGTGATTAGCAGGCGTTCCCACCGCTCCCATAGCCGCGGGTGTGTATTGTGTCTGCGGCATCTATTTTTATTACCGGTCATAAGTCATTATCCTTGAATTACTTTCACCATTGCATAGCTTTGGCTCATCGATTTGCTGAACACATCATGAAGTTATTTTCAATGAAAATTACGTAGGGAAGAATTAAGGAATATTTTCATAAAGTAATCGTACCTGAATTAACAGTATTACACTGTATTCGTATTCGTAATATATCTGTAGTAAAACGTATTCTAATACATTAGTATTTTTATATTCACACCCATCTCTGCCAGTGATGCAGTACGATATGTCAGTCAAAGACTTCAAGGCGCATCACTCTTACCCTGCTACACTGCCGTAGGAATGACAGCGGCCATCAAATGAACCCTGAGCCTTCCCTCGGCCCGCGCGCACACGCCACACGGCGAGCAATGACGCTCGCAAAGTGCGCCGCTGTGCACATGGCCGCCCACTAACAGGCCACACTCATCGACAGTTTAATCAAAAGTTACAGCGTCAGCCTCCCCTCGGGACGTAATGGCAAACGGGCCTTGACGGACGGTGGCAGCGCAATTAGCCCTAACATGGGGCTTTTCCCTTTATATCACGATGGACTTGACCTCCTCCACTGCAGCGATGCGCCACTGGGAGGCGAGAAGCTGAATGCACGCCACCGGGGTGTCTGGCGCGTTTTACTTCACCTGGCTAAGACTGTGGTAAGATTCTTCATTACCTTTTGTTGTTCTTGATGTTTTCTTCATCTTCTTAGTATAAAAATCTTGCTTATATCTCCTCTCTCTCTCTCTCTCTCTCTCTCTCTCTCTCTCTCTCTCTCTCTCTCTCTCTCTCTCTCTCTCTCTCTCTTCTCTCCTCTCTCTCTCTCTCTCTCTCTCATTTGCCATCTTATCTTCTTCCAGGATTCTCTTCATGTAAAAGTTTTCCAATTCTTTCGTTCTCCTCCTCTGTTATGACATTGCTTATTTTGTCCTTTTATAATGTTGCATTCGAGCCAAATTCTTTGTTGTTTGATCTCTGCTCTCAAGCTTTTCCGTAAAGATTTTTTTTTTTTTCAGAAGCTTTTAAGTTTCCATTTTCTCATACATTTCATTCAGTGCCGCAGCCTTCTTCGTCCTCGCTCGCTAGTGTTCTTTTTGCAGGTTTATTTGCTCGCTCCCAACATGGCTTGTTTTCCTCTATCTCCGTCAACAGTCCTGCCGCCTCCTCGTCCTTTCTTCCTGACGTTCCCTTGGGGCGCCTGCTTGGGCGTTTGCATTCCAACCGCCGCATCTTTGGACCGTATTCTGAAACACTTCCGCGTCCGAATCTCTACTACTTTCGAAAGGCCCTGGTTGAAGCTACACGAGTTTAAGGATTTTTTTTTTTTTACGGTTCTAGTGACATATTAACAAGATGTCTACATTATATTAAAAGGAAAAGCTGTCTTGAAAATCCAGCAATCATCTCTGTGGTCCAGCAAAATAGTCGTGGGAGAAAGCAAAGCGTTTCAGAATACTGACCTTTGTTGTGAACCCTTCCCTGTGCTTTGAGACGCTGGAACGCTGAGACGCTTACCTCCGCGTTGTAATCATTAGTCTGCTTCATGGCTGAGTCAGATGCGAGGCTAGAATGGCCCGGGACGCGATCCTCTCAGACTTACACGCATGACAGAGGAAATAATAATGCGGCAGAGGGAATGATAATGCGAGAGGGGAAATGATGATGTAGGAGAAGAAATATTAATTTGGGAAATGGAAATAATGAGAACACTTATGCGTCCTATCTTGACTACCTTCAACGTACGGATTTCCAAGTGTCCTTAAATGATTCTGGTGATAGTTTTTACTTGGATTTTGCATTAGCAACAGGAAAAAACACTTCTGTAGCCCTTAAAAATTAATAATTATCAAAGAACAGAACAATAAATTAATTCCTCCCCTCTTTCCGCCATCCTGCCCAGGTCTATCACTCTCCATCCCCTCGGCAACACTTATCAACAGCACCAGTTAATAAGTGTTGGCGAGTGTTGCACCGCGAGGCCCGATAACTGACAGGTGAAAAGTTTCCGATACCACGCCAGAATGTGCAGGTGACCATCACGCACTGAGAGAGAGAGAGAGAGAGAGAGAGAGAGAGAGAGAGAGGAGAGAGAGAGAGAGGAGAGAGAGAGAGACGAGAGAGAGAGAGAGAGAGAGAGAGAGAGAGAGAGAGAGAGAGAGAGAGAGTGAATGTTATACCAGAAAAGGAATGTATATATTCTTTTGCTGTGACGTCAATTTTGGGGGACAGATAATTAATTTTTGACAAATTCACTGCATGACATATTCCTGCTTATATCTTTCCTATCTTTCCTGTCCATAAACATCAATAACTTCCACTGGACCTCATTAAACTATCACTACAACCATGAGTATTCATTTAAGAATATCAATAACTTTCTCTGGAGCGTGTTAAACTTTCACTAGAGTCACGAAAACACGGAAAACCTATATAACATTCACTGTCTGTCAGGAACCTGTTCAACTTATCATTATAATCACGAAAACATCCTTGGAAACCCCAATAACTTCCACTAGAGTAGACCCTGTTATGACGGCTCGAGGTAGGAGATACAGACATTAGAGACTACAATTCCTGATTTCTAAAGTTCCTGACAGAGCACTTTCCTGTCCCAGCCTAACCCACTATAGCCCATCCAGTCCTACACTCTGTACACTGCAAACAACCACCAACACTCATACACACCCACACTCATAAGCGGAAGCCCAGTGTTCCCAACAGCTACAGCCACACTTCACCAAATCACTGCATGACAAACTTGCCGTGTATTCATAAAAACCACAATTTCTGGGTAAGTGTATGAGTGAGTGTCACACTGGGTAGCATTGGGCGGTAAAAAAAAAATAAAGGGCAAAGTGTTTATACGTTTGATGCAGCTGTACAAAAAAGTAATAAAATAAGTAAATAACAAAAAAAAAAAAAACACTTCTCTAACGCATCTGTGTGTGTGTGTGTGTGTGTGTGTGTGTGTGTGTGTGTGTGTGTGTGTGTGTGTGTGTGTTGCTCCTGGCATTGACACGTTAGGAGTGTTGTGTATCTATGAAGCGAAACAGAAGCCGACACACACACACACACACACACACACACACACACACACACACACACACACACACACACACACACACACTAAGAGAGAAACCTAAATCACTAAGCACAAGCACACACACACACACACATACACACACACATACACACACACACACACACACACACACACACACACACACACACACACACACACACACACACACACACACACACACACACACACACACACACACACACACACACACAAATCTTCCCCTTTCCTATCCTAACAGCGCTAACGTGAACACCTGCACATATGACGAGAAAGTTAACGCGTGAAATCAATGTACGAGTACGTACGTGATTTTTATGAGTAGTGTGGCTGGGCGCTCCTTGCCTCTCCCACCCCTGGATGGCCACGCATGCAGCTATATCCACGCAATCAATGACTAGCACTAGCTGTGAGACGTAACGGGGCAGTCGAGAGAGAGAGAGAGAGAGAGAGAGAGAGAGAGAGAGAGAGAGAGAGAGAGAGAGAGAGAGAGAGAGAGAGAGAGAGAGAGAGAGAGAGAGAACACTGCAAAACCTCCAGTAACTTCCATTAAACATGTCAAATCATCACTAAAATCATGAAATCACCCTTGAAAACTCAAATAACCTTCACTGGAACATGTTAGACTATCACAGGATTATGAAAAGACTGCAAAACGACAATAATTTTCAGTATATCACGTTAGAATATTACTGTGATTATGAAAACAGTGTAATACCCCTCATAATGTCCACTATATCACGATAAAATTAGTAGTGATAGCGCATGGAAGCCTTTGAGACCAGGGCCTTGGATTAGATAGGTTAGGATAAGTTACGATAAGTTAAGTGTGACTAGATTACGGTAACTAACCTAACCCACACCAAAAGTAACAGTGGCTGATATTTATTTAGTGAACTACTATAACTACTACCATAACTACTACTACTACTACTACTACTACTACTACTACTACTACTGCCCATTACATATTCTCAATTAAAAAAAGAATATTTACTCTCTCATATGAT